>NC_054371.1:113497234-113794734 GCF_017654675.1 Xenopus laevis | reverse complement strand
CCATCGAAGTAAAATCCTTCGACTTCGAATATTGAAGTCGAAGGATTTACCGCAAATGCTTCGACCGAACGATCGAATGAAAAATTAACAATTAAATCCTTTGAATCGAACGATTCGAAGGATTCTAATCCATCGATCGAAGGATTTTCCTTCGATCAAAAAAAACTTAGAAAGCTTATGGGGACCTTCCCCATAGGCTAACATTGGTGCTCGGTAGGTTTTAGGTGGCGAAGTAGGTAGTCAATTTTTTTTTTAAAGAGACAGTACTTCAACTATCGAATGGTCGAATAGTCGAACGATTTTTAGTTCGAACCATTCGCTTCGAAGTCGAAGGTCGAAGTAGCCAATTCGATGGTCGAAGAAGCCAAAAAAAACCTTCGAAATTCGAAGTATTTTTCATTCTAATCCTTCACTCGAGCTTAGTAAATGTGCCCCATAGGGTGCCTGCCTGAAATATTTAAAACAAGAGTTATAGGGAAAAAAACATATTTCTCCACTGCAATTATATGCTGCTCGCTATCTATGCTTATGAAACAGAAGGAAAAATAAATCAAAAGCATAAAGTCCTTCTATTTGCTTTCTGATGATGGATTTGCCACTAAACAAAGACGCAAGCATGTGCTCATATACAGAAATATATGCTTGTACAATACATGGCTATGGTTTAGTATAAGCCAATAAATGACAGGTAGTGATGAACAATCTGTGCCATTTGCTTCACTGAAAAATTTGTGAAACTGCGAAAAAATTTGCGATACGGTGAAAAAAAAATTTCTCGCTCCAAATGCATTAAAGTCAATGGGAGTTTTTTCTTGTAAAAATGTTTTTTGTCTCCGCGACTTTTTTGTCCAAATGCAAATTTTTCTGTGGCAAATTTTTGCTGCAGTTTCATGAAAAAAAAAATGCATATGGCGAAATGTGGAATTTTGCCGCGAATCCATGGCTGGAGAAAAAACTCGTTCCTTCACTAATGACTACAAAGGTCAGTCAACTAAAAAGATACAAAGTCAGTCAACTAAATAGATAACTAAGGCGGTTATTTAACAAACCTCGAATGTTAGAGTTTTTTATACCTCGAATGATCTCACAATTCGAATTGTTTCTTATTTAAGAAAAGACGAATGGAAAAAACTCGATTCTGTAAGTTTGAGCTGTAAAACCTGAAAACTGTAATTGATCAAGTTTTCAGCAAAAAAATTGAATCTCTTGAATTATTTGAGTTCTCCGGCAAAACCCTCCGAAATAAAACTCAAATATCATGAAGGCTATTAAAATCTTCCAATGGTTTAATGGACCTCTGCCATTGACTACATGACCTTGACAGGTTTTAGACAGGTTTTAGTGTATTTTTGGATTCTAGCTATTTCCAGGGTTGGGGTATATTAAATATAGAATAATTCAAGTTTTTATTTAAAAAAAAAAACACGAAAAATGTGAGGGGATTTTTTTACCTGAAAAAACATAATTATGGTTTCCACCTGTCTATTATAGTATCTGTCATTGTATGCTCTCTTTCTTTAAATGCAAAACAATACTGGGTAATCACTATTTAAGTAAAGATATCCACACATTTACTGTATATACTAATGTCATTAGAATTCTTTAAGATGATAGTTCATGAGTATTCACTGAATGATTAAAGGAACATGCACAAAACTGAAAACCACTGGCATCACCAAAACACACCCTGAAAACACAGACTGATTCAATAATATTCTTGGTAGTCTTATTTCACAATCCAGAGATTGGATGCAAAATCCTTTAAGAGACCCTCTGTCATTTTTCCGACCAGTTTTAGTGCGCAGTTGGTGGTCACAAAATGGGCCACTCATTGGGTATGATATCAGGAAGTGTTATTTTCTTATGTCCAGTGGGTACTAGAAACTCAGTAAAGCAGCAGCCAAGAGCCCTGTAACCGGATTTAAACATGCCTGGGATAAGCATAATGATGTAAAAATACAAGTAAATGATTGAGTTTTACACCCAAGTTTGTAACTGATCAAACTAGATACAAGTACAATAATTCTATTTCTAATTAAGTGGCTATTATTGTATGAATCTCAATACCTGCAAGGTATTATGCATATATGACCATGTGGCTGCACTAGTTTGGATAAAGTTATTTATTAAAGTCCAATTTTTTTTTAATTAGACTTTTAAAGGGGAAAAACAAAATGTTTTAGAGGGAAAAAAAACTAGATTATTTTGTGATTTATAAAACCCAGATGTACTTCAACTCAGATCTGCCGAGTTCATCTAGAAGTCAATAGCAGATGTCCCGTTGATATCCTGATCGGCGCTGGGTTGGTGAAAAAGTCTCTGTATTCGGGCGTCAAATCCGAAAAAGTCGCAGTATTCAGGCATCAAATCGAAAAGTTTGCGGAATTCAGATTTTTTTCACGCACAAGAAATTTTCATATTTTGTCATATACTCATATAGATAGTTACTGAAGGTGAATATAAGAGCTGAGTGTGCAAAGTTGGAGCACAGTAGTGTATATATTGAGGGTGAGTGTGCTACTGAGCATAAACACCTTCTCTAAGGAGAGGTAAAAACTGGTAGACGAAGCAACATTCATCCGTTTTCCTTATTGTGTGCCAGACCCAGAACCCCACAATAACATCCACAGATTCAATCGGAATAATAAAGACTGCCAACAAAAACGTAACCTACCATATATTTTAAAGGCATAGTAAGCTTTTAAGTCTTTAGGTGCCATTTCACTTAATACTGAAAACATATCTAAGAAGTCATCCAATGTCATGTTCCCATCTCCATCCTCTGAAAAAACCTCAGCGATGCGCTGCCGAAAAGGATTATCCTGCAGATGAAGAGACCAATGTCAGCTTTGGCAAATCAAAATGAACATGTTTTAAGATCTGAAAAGTGTTTTGTTATATTCTATATTTTAAATTATGGAAAACATTAAGACAAAACATTCGTTTTAGTGAGAAAATGTGCATCGCCTTATCTATGTATGTGTTTTGGTGTTTCCCCAGAATTTATTTTATTATTGTTCTTGGTTCAACCTAAGAGCAACAGTTGAATTGGAGTGCAGATTAGGTCAAATAAAATGTAACTGAGAAGCCATTCTGACTTAAAAGGCAACTTTTAACTTCACCAAGTATTTTGTTAGGCTTCAGTGATCTTCCCAAGTCATGCCAATTAGCACCTTCTGCATTATTAATGGAGTACCGGATTAGAGTGACATCTGGCAACCTTTGCGGTTATTGCTTCTCTCATGGTTTACCTTAAGCTCAGGCATGCTGCCGATGAGCTCGTAAGGGATCTTCACATCTGGTTTATTTGTGTAGTCATCTGGAACAAGCTGTGGTGCCAAGTCCCGGTATCTGTTGAAAAGTCTTAAAATGAAGAAAAATTGTAGTAAATATGTTGATGTTATTAATATACAGTTACACAAAATTTTCCTCTTAATACCACATTATTAATACACATATAGCATTTAAACTCTTTGCTAAGGCCCAACATATATTTACATCACTGTATGTGAATTACAAAGAAATAAGTGCAGACTCTAATAGACAGAGATTCATTTGAATATTTATATATACGATAAGATAATTTGTTGATAACCAAGGGGCAGATTTATCAAGGGTCGAAGGGAAAATTCGGATTTTGAAATTCCATTTTTTGAGTTTATTTTAGTGAAATTCGACTAAACCTGCCAAATTGCTGTTTTAGCCTACGGGCGACATCCTGGTATAATTTGGAGTTGATTGCTGCCTTCCTGAAAATCGAGGTTTTTTTCAAGAAAAGAAAAAACTCGAATCGAATTCGATTAGAAATCGTTTCGATTTTGATTAGAGTTTATGGGTTGATCCCATTCACCCGAGTTTGAAAAATTCAAATTTTTTGAAAAATGTTGGTTGTTTTTTATTCGAATTTCAAATTCATGGGAGTTTTTACTGCCATGAACTCTGAATTCAACCCTTTATAAATCTGCCCCCAAGAGTATGATATGCATTCCCCATCTTAAAAACAAATGCTTTGTAAGGCTACAAATAAATTGTTACTGCTACTTTTAAAAAGTCATCTTTCTATTCAGGCCTCTCCTATACATATTCCAGTCTCTTATTCAAATGAATGCATGGTTGCTACTGTAATTTGGACCCTAGCATCCAGACTGCTAAAACTGCATACTGGAGAGCTGCTTAACAAAAAGCTAAATAATTAAAAAAAATAAACAATTGCAAATTGTCTCATAACATCTTTATACTAAAAGTTCAGAGGTGAATTACTCCTTTAAACAATGGCTGAAGATGACAATTCATACTTTCAATTGACTGTCCCACAAAATAAATCATAAGTCAAAAAAAAACCTGGTAAACACACAGAAAGTCCATACACAAATATATACTGTTTAAATGCACATTTCAGCATTATATTCTGTCATTTCAAATATCAAATATCATATCTGCAGACATACAACCAATTTGAACAAAACTTTTCTATTTTTTTCATGAATAATTTTTTTATTAAAATGTGTGTTTTTTTTACATTTCTCTAAAACTATATTTATTATGGGGTAGATTTATCAAGGGTCGAATTGAAAATTCGAAGCAAAAAAAATTTGAATATGAGCTATTTTTGTGTACTTCGACTAGGGAATTGTCTAAATTCGTTTTGAATTTGAAAAAAAATTGAAAATTTGAATATTGAAATTTATCAGCTACTGGGGCTCATTTATTAACACTGGGCAAATTTGCCCATGGGCAGTTACTTATAGCAACCAATCAGTGAGTAGCTTTTTAAAGCCAGCTGTAAGTAAAACAATGAATACAGCAATCTGATTGGTTGCCATGGGTTACTGCCCATGGGCAAATTTGCCCAGTGTTGATAAATGACCCCCACAGTCTCTATAAAACTTTGACCATTCACCATCTAAAACCTGCTGTTTTAGCCTATGGGGGACCTCCTAGAACCTAATTGGTGGACTTTGAAAAATGTAAGTTTTTTTTTTTAAATACTTTGAATCTGAATTCCATCAAATTCCATCAAACGATAAGCCTATTCACCCGCAAAAAAAGTAATTTTTTTTTTAAAATAAATTTCTGTTGGTCTTTTTTTTTCCAAATTTCGAAGTTATGGGAGTTCAAAAATTCAAAAAAACTCCCATTACTTCAAAATTCGACGCTTGATAAATCTGCCCCATAATAAGGAAAACATAAAAACCACGAAAAACTCGATACAAAAACTCACCAAGTAAAAGCAGTTGAGGACCTATAGAACTTAATAATTTTTTTCCGCTAGTAATTGTCCGAAAAACTTGAATTTTTAGAGATTTGGGATTTTTTGGCACAATGTTCAAAGTTCTTTTGTTCATACTTTTTAATACTTTAGGAGAAATAAATTACATGCCATTTGTGATTTTAGAAAAAATGGGTTTATTTGTGGTTTCAAAAACCTTTAAAACCACTAAAATGAGAATGTTGATTAAATGGGCCACCAAAAGTTAGAGGATCACTCCTAGAATTTCTCATAAACAGCTTGTTCCATTGCAGAAAAGAGCTTTTGCTGCCAGGAAGTGATTAATAACTAGCATCTCATAGTATAGAATGGAGTTCTACGGCTCAGAGCATATTATGAAGATCTGATGTGTTGATCTGCTTTGATAAAATATCAGTTTGGCAATCAGGTTCTTGGTTGCCAAGAAAGTACTACAGGTATGGGACCTGTTATCCAAAATGCTCGGGACCCGGGGTTTTCGGGATAACAGATCTTTCTGTTATTTTGATCTTCACACCTTAAGGGGCATATTTATCAAAGGTCGAGTTATAGAGTTTTTTTTACCTCGAATGAACTCGAATGACCTTGAATGACCTCAAAACTTGAATAATATATTTAAGAAAAAAACTTGAACGTCTAAAACTCGAACGAATATTATAGACGAAAACTGGAAAGAATTAAAAAAAAACCTTGAATGTCAGGAAGGCTATTAACATCTTCAAATGGGTCACTGGACCTCTGCCATTGATTTCTACATGAACTCGGCATGTGTTAGGTGGCGTACTATCTAATTCAAGTTGTTCCCAGGGCCAAGGTATGATAAATCTCGAATTTGAGTTTGGATTATTCCCAACTCGAATTTGTGGGTTTTGACTAAAAATCCAACTTGAAAATTTGCCCCTAGGTGTACTAGAAAATCATGTAAACATTAAATAAACCCAATAGGCTGGTTTTGCTTCTAATAAGGATTAATAATATTGCAGTTTGGACAATTTACAAGATAATGTTCATTATTACAGAAAAGAAGAAAATCATTTTTATAAATTTGGATTATTTGGATAAAATGGTTTCTATGGGAGACAGTCTTTCCATAATTTGGAGCTTTCTGAATAACGGGTTTCAAGATAACGGATTCCATACCTGTAATAACTATGATCATTTCGAAGATATTATTGCATATAATCGATATCAATAGAAGAGTGAAATAAAGGTAACTAATAAACCAATAAATAAGAAGAAAAATTTGCATTTCCAATGTAACATTAGCTGACACAAATTATTTTTTATTATTTACAGTGTCCTGGCACGATAAAAAACAATTAAGTGTTTAATTAGGATTAATTAAGAATGGCCTCTCTGTGTTTGGGCAAACTACCACTGAAAAAGTGAGTTCCTGAAATAACTTGCGTTTTCAATTGCTTTCACTAGCTGCAGAATTGGATTTAAAAAACACAATTTTTTTAGTAATGTATTATAATTCTGGGTAGTTTATTCAGATTTATATGGCTAGATTTGGCTCTATAAACACAGACCATCTTATACTGTTTACAAATGGCTTCTTAGCACTGTATATCCCCGGTAGAACTTTGGCTTTATCGTTACAAGTTGTATATTGTACTGTATCTGAAATAACAAAAGAACAGTGCCACTGCCCTTTTGCTGAACCCAACAGCCTTGAGTCATATTTCAGCCCAATCTACTATTGAGTGTAATTGAGTGTAATGTTTCATATAATCCCCAGACAACAAAACAACACAGGATATCAAACTTTGCCTTTATTACAAACAAGCAAACAGTATTGGAAGAGTCATGATAAGTACTCCTCATTCCATGTGGTTTTATGACTTCTTCATGAATTCTTTTTTGCGAAACAAACAGAAAATTTTGATAAAAATAAGTCGCTACACACAGAAGGTCAAAATCACTTTTTCATTTAGAGAAGCTGATACTAATAAGGGTTCCTAATTATTAAACCTTTTTATTTTTGTCATGAATGCCAGTCCTGCAAACCTCCAAGCCTCCTTCAACAGTTTGAGGCTGTAAAAGGACTGTACATTGGCCATCCTTTTATCCTTACTACATTGTATTGGGTCCCAACTTATCTCTTTATTAATTTATTATTAAGTTATTTGTTTTAACAAAAAGGGAGTGGGCCCAGAAAAAAACTCAGATACATTTTGGAACTTGGCATTGGGGGGGGGATTATAGTATAATATTTTTTTTGCATATGTTGCACTAGCTAGTATGTATATTACCTATTCTACAGTATATGCATAATTTAATATAAATGTTAATCTGTCTTACCGGAGTATTTCCTTTCTTGTAAAGAAGGTGCAATCCTACAATTAAAACAAATAAAAATGACCACTTTTTCTCTGTAATTTTGTCTTTGCTCCTCTCCACACACAGAACACAAAGCCAATCACAATAATCACATCTATAAGTCATAAAAGTTTGTTAATTTGAACATGAGTTTCAGTTGAACATCTACCCTTGAGAAAGCTAAGTGAATATAGTCATAAGAGGGCCAGGGTGTTCAGATATATACAGCATTGAACTGACTAAAAGTAACACATAACTAAAATCATATTCAGTTCCTTTCCTGAAACTGGAAAAGGCAAGACTGGAAAAGGCAGCTTCATCTGAACTGGAAAATTCAATATAGCAGGACTGAAACAGATGCAACTGCAGTGTAAACAGGCTGAATCATGGAACCAGAGAGAGCAAGACAATAGTACTGGGTAAGGATACATAACTGGAAATGTAGGTTCATAGGATTGGAGTATGTAAGGTATAGCCATTGAACTGGAAAATGTAAGGCTTAAAGGAGAAACAAACCTTTAATAAAAAACCCTACCCTACATAGACCCCCCTCCCTCCTCCCTCCCAGCCTAGCGCCCCCCCCGGCAAATGGCCCTAACTCTTTACTTACCCCTCTGTGCAGATTCTGTCCGGCGGAGTTCACGGCAGCCATCTTCTTCTCTTTCGTAATCTTCGGAATGAGATCGGCGAAGCGGCACATGCGCAGTTGAAGCAATTTTCTGTCTCGCGGCAACTGCGCATGAGCGGAAACTCACGAAAATTGCTGAAGCGATTGTCTCATTCCAAAGCGGTTGAAGATGTCACCCGTGAACTCCGCTGGAGGGGTAAGTAAAGAGTTAGGGGCATTTACCCGGGGTGGCAGCTAGGGTGCGGTCGGGGGGTCTATGTAGGGTAGGGGGTAGGGGTTTTTTTTATTAAGGGTTTGTTTCTCCTTTAAAGACTGAACCGATAAGATATCAGGACCTGCGCAGGTAAATTGCTTAACTGGAACAGGAGGTTGCAGGAGTTCAAAAAAACCCATAGGTCCAGAATAGGTCAGGCAACAGGATTAGAATCTGGACAGAAACAGGTAAGGCCACAGCACTGGAATTAATATAGCTTTAGAAATTGAAAAAGTAAGGCCCAAGGACTGGATCAGGCAAAGCACCAGGGCTGTAAAAGGATTGGATAAAGGACTTAACCAGATAAGGCAAAAGGAAGGACCTCAGAAGGACCTCAGTACTAAAAGAACTTTGGTCTCGCGACTGAATAAGGTAAGACTTTAGGACTGTAATGGGTACCATACTTTAACAGGTAAGGAAGACTAAAAAAACAAGGTCACGTGACTAACACACAGCCAATGCAATACTAAACTAAACTCAAGGACTATCTTTTGGAGCACTAGCATAACACCTGACTGGGAACTGGCACTTATATTGTAGTGTCACCCTCTGTAACCTATAGCACTTAGTATACTCCTATTTGTGTCTGTACTTGGTTTTTGGTCACAAGATTACAATCATAGAACTAACAAAAAAAACATACACATTAAAATAGTCCACATATGGTGGCCAACAATTTACCTCTTGGAATATGTTTAACAGGCTGGAACCCCTATCAGGTTACACTGGGAAATATATTAAACACTGATTTTTAAGGCTACAGTCTTTATAACACCTTTTACAGGCTGGGTTTTATGAAGCTACAATAACCTCGATGTTAGGTTTTCCTGCAGAATAACTGCCCAAAAATGTATGTAAATACAAATAGTTGCGACCAAAGTATAGTGTAAATAGTAATGAGCTGTTTTGGTCAGGTCTAACTCTACTTAAATTAGCAGCTAATAGAGGTTGGGACTGATACTTTTTAACAGTTAGTAATTTTAAAACAATCATTGTGACTCGTGAAGAATAGTAATGTTTACTAATTGTAGTTTTAGACGAGAAACATTTTTTGTCCTGAAGTGGCCCTTTTTATACAATAAAGTATATCTAAATTACACATTTTTGAGTTTTATTCTCGGCTTTCATGTGCAGAAGAATAATTATTATTATTTTAAAGCTTGTTTTTTAATCGCCCACTGACTCCATTAGTGGCCATTTTCAGTCTGAAAATGCACCCTAGCACATTTTAGGTTTTTGAGAACCTCTGGTATCTGGTGGTGTAGGGGTCCTCATTATAGGTAGTAGGGGAAGATTTTGGGCACTTCTCTGCTGGATAAAATATGTTTATTTATAAAATACCCCAAAATAGCCCATATGTAGTTACTAAGAAGCAAGCATTTTGGTCTGCTAAAAAAAATAATGGTTGATAGCTCGTTTCCCCAAGACACATATATTAAATGCTAAACCCAATATATTCTATAAAAGAAAGAAAAACATAAAACAGGCTATACAAGAGTTATCTAACTAATAACAGGAACCAGGAAACTAAAGTTTCTATAGTGTTGCTTTAAGTTTTGCACTCTTAAAAACATACAGTCAGGTTACATTAGCCCTAGCCCATGTGCTATGTAAATTGGACCTTAAATTGTAAACTGCAATAGGGCATGGTCAAGTGTAAATCAATGTAAAGTGCTGCAGGAATATGTTGATGTTATATAAATAAAGAATAATATTTAAATATGGAGCTAATACGTAAATCTTAAGCACTGTGTATACCATTTTCTCATCTAGTACAATTACACTGTTGTGTCGAGCTATGCATCTTTATGGTACCCGTATCAAAACCTCACGTGTGTATAGGTCTGATTAATTCGTAAAGCTGGAAAATAAAAAAAAAATCTGTTTAACGTCAGACTAAATTTCACATAAATGATGATGTTTTTTCAGTGCCCCTGTTTAGAATGCCGTGACATTTAAAATATATAACAATAGTTTAGTATTAGAAACAAATTGATCTTGGTTTGCATATAAATGGCGCTATTTAGCATGTAAGAAAAACCAAAGCCTTATTCAATAACTAATACTCAAGTTACTTAGGGCATAGATTAGAGAACAAACTGCAGGTTTGTCAACTCATAATAATCTTTAAAAAAAATATTAGTCTCGTCTATTATTAATCTAACCACAATGAATACAGTCCTAGCCAACATTAAATAAAAAAAATATATAATTTACCTTCTAGTGTTAGAAGGTAAAAGTAAGAGACTTACCTGGTATGTATCAAGCTGTTCAGCAGTGAAAATAGTTTGCTTGTTCCCCATGACTTTAGGGAGCTCCTAATCCAAATCCCCTTCCCATCCTTCTGTTGTTCAGCTTTTATACAGTCCCTGAATATTGAGATATTAAAAACCGCAACAGCAGGGGTCAGGCACAGGCAAGGATCAGATATCACCATCTTATCCTTCCTACATTCCAGGATCATAATAGGAGCATTTCATCAAATCTTTGATGTGTATAAAGAACTGAGGCGCATAAGGCTTCCAGCATCATTCAAGAGCATATGCATAAAGTACTATAATTACACCACCTGTTGCATGTCTCAACATAAACTCATATTACACCATTTGACATGTCTATTGCTAACGGAGGACGTTGCCTTTTTCAAGTTCAGTGACACATGAAGAGAAAGTACTACTGGAAAACAAATAGTTGTTTAAACACTTAAGGGGCTGGTACATTTCAAAAAGCTGTTTCAGGGGCAAGGCGTCTCGCTCACTGGTATACCCAGTAGGGATGCAACACATCATTTATTTTTGGGCATGGCTGTTTACCATATTCTCTACATATGTTTGGCTAAATATTAAAGAAATTCCGAACCCTAATTTATATATTAGAATTTGAGAACTTTTCAAAAATTGCATTCTGTGAACAAAAAATAGTGACAAAGTTAGATCACTTTATGGGTTCAGAATTATTTTGGCTGACTAAGGATTCCTATAATAAGTGCTGGGATTAGTCAAAATGAACATACATACTGTGGTAGAGTAAGGGAAATGTGTGTTTTCCTTTAATTTCTCTCCAGTAGGAGAGTTAAGCTCCAGGAAAAGTGTTACTAAACAGAGAATGGTTTCTCTGTTCAAAGGCTTTCGTTACCAGATCCTGGAACCTCTGGGGTTCTGAAAGAAACAAGCAAGCCAGACAATCCTTCTATAGGTCCAGCTCGCATTTTGGAGATTACTTTCCACAGGAAGGATGTCCTGTGGAAAGGCATTTAAATCTAATGAGAGGGTTAGGAAGGTCTCTCTGAGCAGGACACAGCAGTAAGGATACCTGGCTGTGTAAGGAACTCCCAGAGAGGTTGCAAGGAGCAGAGGGAGCCCATGACTGTCACTAAGAGTTGTCTGAGGAAGTGAGGAAAGCCAGGAGGCTGAGCGATTTCCCAAAAGAGTACTGCGAGTACAGGGCTGACCCCAACTTAGCTGCTTTTGCTGGTAGTCCACAAGGGGCCAAGTTTAGTGAAGGAACTTAGCAAACATGTAAAGGTAAATGTAAACTCATGTTGTAATAAGTAGTGCAATTACAGTGATGGTGTAACTGAACCAGAGCCTGTCCATCATAGGGCCTAGAAGCATACAATATCACTATGGGGAATCCAAGAAATGTGCTCATAGAGTGGGGTGATTTGCCAAAGGAGAACCAATTGCAAATTTTGCCCAAAGGCCCATTGGTATTCTGTTCCACCAGTGGCTGGAATCCATGAGAAATGCTCATAAAAGCTGTGAAATAAGATTACATCCTTCACCACATCCCAAAAAAATAATGTAAGCAAAATACAGTAGGGTAGCAGCACATAATATAAATGCCCAGTTGCATTTTTGCACCAAGATTTGCCCTGTGTGTGCTGATGGGCTGATGGCATGTCTGTTAGTGCACACATAAGGTGGGGTGGTTGAAAGCTGATCAGCCTTTCCTCTTTTGGCATATTTACACCAGTGAAAAAATGCTAAGTGTATAACCAATGTCTAACTGCAGCTCTTTAGAGTGTTGTTTAAGTGCAATCTATGTGACTAAACATATGGTTTGTTCATCAGTCACAAACTATTCACTTGAAATACACTATGCTTCACTTACTGCAGCTAAAACAAACATATTTGTCTTGCTCTTCTGTTATTTTCTTTGGGAATTTAAATTTAAACTTCCTTTGCTCTTTTTTTCCTTATGAAGGTGGAGAAAAACTATTTACAGCAAAATATATCCATAATAACAACACGTACAAAACAACTGTAAATTTAAAATAAGGTAACCAATCCCACAAGGAGTCAAAAGATGGAGGCACACTATGGGCCCATTAATTAAACCTGGTCAAGTTTTTGAAGGGAGAAACCTCAAATTTTTAGAGTAAAAAAAAAATTGAATTTTTACAGATTTATTATACCCCAAAGCTGCTAAAAATCTGAAAACACTCCATCTCAAACCTGTCAAGGTCATGTAGAAGTCAATGGCTGATGTCCCTGAAGATGTTTCTTGATAATCCGATAAAGTTGAGTTTCCGCGGCGACAATTCGATCGAGTCTAATTTTCAGAATGGCAATCCGATAAAGAGTTTATCGGTGCATCAATAATACAATTTGAATTGATGCACAGAATTATCTTTTTTTAACTTTTTTGAGAAGAATTATTATTTGAAGAGTTCAGTTGGTGGATCGGAGTTATATTGACTCTGTTTTAATAAAAAACTGAGATAAACTGGAGTTTTAGTAAATACCCTGCTAAGAGTAAATAATGCTAAAATGGCAAATCAATGCTGAAATTTGTAGTTTATTTTACTCTGGCCAGTGCATTTTTTCTTAAAAAGAGCACTGGACAGGGGGTGGGCGGGGGAACTAAGCAATTTGGTTTACTGGGGCAGTGCCTAACATATTAAAGTGAATACAGCTTTTCTCATCCTTTAAAGCTTGCAGTGCATGTACAATTTATACAAAGCAAATTATCACACTAGTTTCAGTACTTGTTTGTTAGGCAAATGATCCCAACTGATATCTTTGTACCCTGGATATCGTTTTGTTTGTATTGGACAGGTTTGAAAATTATGTTCGGGCAGGTGCATTAATATTGGTAAGTATGTTTTGAATCTTATTATAACTTTTATACAGTCCTTTTGTTTCTAACAAACAAGCAATTGTTCTAGGAATGTCAGCTATTGAAAAGAACAAAAGACGGAAACCGCACACACTAATTTAGGCTGGACAAGCTTACCCCATTATATCTCCCAGTGAAACCACATGAAGATCAATGTTTCAGGGGGACACACCTTCCTTTCGTTACTGTTGCATTGTTGTATTTAGTAACCACATAATTGTAGATTCTGTAAACAAATAAACAGGGATGTATGATTTGTATAATACATTGATGCCGATAACAATCAAATAATTCTCTCTTCAGAGAATACCTATGAAAACTTATGCTGGCATAGGTTTAGAAAACCTCTTTGTTCAGGGTACAGCACTTTTAACCCTTTGCCTATAATGCACATGGGTTCTATATTAGGCAAGTGAAGGCACTAACTGCCAGGAAATAAGTTCTGGCAGTTACAGAATTTCCCTGCATCGGTGGCTGTAGCCTATGTCCCTCCTAGAACCTAATTGCCCCCAACCACTATATGTGTGACCAGGACCAGGTCTGGGTAAAGTAGTTCCTTCCTTCTTAATTTTGAATAATGTTGTTCTTAAACTTTGTACTCTTTTCGATATGTGTAATTGTATTTAATAAGTATTTATCACTGTTTTTTAGGTAATATTGTGTCTTGATATTATATACGTTGGAATAACGGAAAAAATAAAAAATTGGACATTTTTACACTATGTGGATCACAGGATGTTTTTTATTCACATTTTTTTATTAGCAATTTTTTCCCCACAACAAACAAAAAGCAATCACAAGTAATTTAAGAAACAGAATGTTATGGTAATTACGATATATATGGTATTAGCAACTACGGTATGTCTTAAAATTCTTTTAATTGTGACGGCTATTTATGAGGTGTGCGCACGCTAATTTGCATGTCTGACGAACGGGTCCGCCCCCGAAACCTTACATCACAAGACTTGAATTAAACACGCAGCTGTTTGGTAATTTATTGGCTTCATGTATATTGGAGAGGTGCCGAAATCTCTTCCAAACACCGGGCGGAGAAATTGGAGAGGCTGGGGAAAAAGGAATCTTTGTTGCAAGCTACACGGGAGCTTTTCTGCCAATGCCAGCAAACTTTCCACGGACCTAGGTGTCCCTTGAAGATAATGCACCAGAATTGATGAGCAGCTGAAATTCTATATTGGGCAAGAATGAGAAATTTCACTTCAGCAATTGGTCTCCTCAGTTCCCAAACATTTACAAGGTGTTGTTAAAAGCCACTTTTATAGCTATAAGCTGTTATCTAATTATTCTGGAGTAGTATATTTTTTCAGTAGTAGGTGTCACTGTGTTATTTTTTATAAAGGCTGCATGGCAGCACAATTTCATTATCACTGAGGAAGGGACAGGTGTTTCAGAAACGTTTGATCATGATTGCAGTGTCTGAAAGCACTATGGAATAAATTCGGGATCACCCCCATTGCAGCATTCAAAGGTACTGGCATTCTTTTTACCTTTCAATGCTTTTGTCTTTATCACATAGAGGGCACCATGTTGTACCTGATCGCTGAAATAATTTTTCTTGAAACCACTCATGTCTCATGTAGTGTCTGCTGGTAGTTAACACTACTTATTCTTACTTGGCACAGAAATATAAACACTGGCACTGGCAAATTAAATGCGCCTAGAATATTCCTCCCCTGGATGTGAACACTTCTAAGATTCTCGTGCACTGTTACAAATTGTTAAAATAACAGCACACTAGCCTCAGTAAAGCGCAGCAGAGGACGTCGGTGGCAACAATCACAGAGGGTGACAGGCAGGAGCTGCAGGAGCTGCGAGTGTCTCCATGGTTACCACAGTAAGCGCCTTCGATTGGCGTGCTTGAAGAGGGCAGGGTAAGTGCTCGTTCTCAGGAAATAGAAAGAGCACTCCTGAAGACTTGAAATGCGCATGCGCACCTATAATTTTATCCAACCAAGAGTCTTGCCGGCAAATGTAATATTTGGCGTTATCGCAGCACGCATTCGCACTTTTGCGAGTATATTTGCGCTAAGCGGAATGCAATATTTTTGGCACAGATATATTACATAAGCACAAAACAGTAGCAAACGCAAAAATAAGATGAGTCGCAATGAAAGATGTTTTCACTGGAAAAAAACTAATAACCATATACCTTTACCACATATAAAAAAAAATGCTGACATATATCTTTACCACATATAACTTGACCTCATATTTAAATTACATGAAGAATAGCGAAAAAACTCACGCAATGCGAACGATGGAATTGCTCCACGAATATCTTTCTGCAAAAGTTGTACATACACCTTCTTCTCACAACACTGATAGCAAAGTCATGTGAACACAATTACATTGCGATTAGATTGCGAATAACATTTGCACTGAACAGCGACTACAGACACGACTCGTTAAAAAACCAAGCGCAATATAAGCAATTTGCGAAAAGAAGTTTTACTACATTGATAGCGCAACAGCGCAATAGAGCGCAATAACAAAAGTTCGCAAAGTGGAGGGAAACGGCGGAAACAGTCGCAAATGTAGCAGAACAGTCGCAAAGCGAATTATTACATACCCACTCTCGCACGCAAACTACTCGCAATTCGCTTTGCGAACAGTTTATGCGATTGCGCGTGATATTACATTCCCCCATTGGTCTTGCTGAGATCAAGATTCATTATGGGACTTTTTCTAAATGTAGATAGCGGTTTTGCGAACATTGCAAGGATTGAACTGACAAAGAGCAGACGGGAATGACAAGGACTGATGGCATCACTATAGGTAGTAAAGAACCTGGCTCTCGCACACCCTTATTGAGATGACTCGATGTCTGGTGCATTGTGGTAGAGGTTCGGCCACCTCAATTCCAATGTCTAGCAAAAATCCAAAGGCACACAGAACTGATGCAAGCAAGGAACACCTTGCACATTTAATGTGGAAGTGCATAGTTTTGGGGTCATGCCCCTTTGTCAAGCATGATTTTTGCTAGACATCACTATAGTTAGTTAGGCCTTTTAACAGAAGTTACCTTGTTGATACCCTTTCATTGTCCTTTAAATTAAATACAGGGTTTAAAAGATTTGCAAATCGTCCCATTCTCTGTCAAACTGTTCAGAAGGCCCCTGGCAGTCAAATTTATTCAAAACTAGTAATAAATTAAGTTTTTTCTTTCCACATGTAGGAGATAAGATGCTGTAAAGAACTGAGGAGAACTCGAGAAAGTTCATTTAAACCACTAATTTTAGCAAAGCTTTGGTACTTTGCAGTAGAAAGACATAATTACTCATAATGGACTCATTAGAACATGTATTTTCCAAATATATATGATTTTCTGGTGTCTTTTACCCCATATAAAAAGCAGGTACTGTGTACATAACTGTATATTACTGTACTTATTACGTACACAAAGCTTTCTAATGACCTTGAAGCTTCAAACCAGCTTTTGTTTACTTATCATTGTCCTTTATAAGTATAAAAAATCTGGAAAAACATTTGCATATGTAAAGATTAGGGGTCTATGTATCAAAGGTCAGATTTTAGTGTTTTTTGAAACTACAACTAAACTCACAAACTCTAAAATTACAAATGTTGTAAGATTTATTCAAAAATCAGAATAAAAAAAGTACGAATGGAAAATTACGCTGAATGTTGCGCTAAAAAATACGAATACCTGAAAATCGACAAAAATTTTAGTTTTTCAAACAATTCCTAACAGTTTTAAACCAGACATTTTTTGGAGATTTGTACAAATTATCAAAGTCCCCTTAGTCTCAAAAACTGGGAAAGAGCAAGTCTTCTACACTGCAGGATATATTTTTTTGTTTCTTTTTATTTTTTGTACACTAGGGAAACCAAGCATAATTCATGTTGTATTGCAAAATTGTCATGAACAATGCTAAGTTAGTACATCATGTCACAATTAGAAGACACAATAGTTTAGGAGTTCCTTTACACTGTACCCCGGTATACCTAGGGTTATCTGGATAAAAAAGTGTATATTTTAACAAGTGGGGACAAGTTAAAGTCTGTGACATATTATAAAGCCACCGTGACCAGTTATAAATTAGTACTTCACAACTGGTATACATTCTTGCTTGGGGGTTCTTTTACACTGTACTACAGTATACATGAAGTTAACTAAATAAAGAAAAAGTAACCTATCAGCAGTGTGCAAAAAAAAACTATGAAGAAGATAGAACAACGAGGAAGAAATAAGTTATGTATTTGTGTTTTGTGTTCCAATGGCAATTTGTCAGTGTAACTTTCCCAAGTGGAAAAGACTGCACCAATATAGGTTTTTAGGAACTGGAATGCATGAAATAGATGAAGCACACCCTTGAGTGCACTTTTGTTTTGTGAATGATAGAGTGTGACCTGGACTATTTCTGCATGCAGTGTGCCTGAGACACACTTGTACCCGGGCAACTCCCAGTACCTTGTAGACTCCTCTTTGCATCAAAGGATCCAAATCACAGGGAGGTTTCTTTGCAGCAACAACTGGTTTATTAACAGTAGAAAAGTTCAATAACCAAAATGAGCAGTCACTTTTTTAAGGCACATTCAAATATAGTAGTGACAGATCCCTTCCAAAGGTAGAACAGGCAATGTGTAAGTTACCACACTCTTGAGGCACTGTGCATAGGAATTCTCAGCCTAGGGTCTTGTGTCTTGGCACCCCTACCTTCCTCCTCAACTCACCCACTGAAATCTCTGCACTAGTGGTTCACACACCACAGAGTCCAAACCCCATTAACCCCACTATCTTTCCTGAGCCTTCCTCTTGCTCCTACAGCAACTATGACAAAACTGACTATCACTAAATAACCTTTTCTAACTCTTGACCACCACGGTAATCCTGGGCCTGTAACAACCTCTCAAAGAGGTGAGGTCCCAGGAAAGACCCACATGGGGCTAAACCCCTTTATACTTTGATATGCAAACATAACTAAACCAAATTACCTGGACCCAGAAAGAGAGAAATAGCTGCCTGGGTGAATCTAAAGGACCACTTTAGGTGTAGAAAAATACAAAGGGGAAATGCCTGAGAATATCTAACCCTCGGGGGACCTGCATAGTATTTTCTGAAAGAGTGTGAATGGAGGTGAGATGGTGTGTAATAAATGGCATAGTCTTGAAATGCAGTTATTTATATATATATATATATATATAGTTTATGGGGGACAAGGACAAAAATGATGCAGCTTTCCAGCACTCACCCAAAATTGTTCTGCTGCAGACAAAAACACTGGTGCTTCCATCTGGAGACAGACTTTAGCTATCTAAGGATGCTAGCATTTGCAGTTAAAGGAGAACTAACACCTAAATTAAATGCCATATTTAATATCCTGCACTTATTGTACCATCCTAAAGTTTCAGCTTCTCAATAGCATCAAACTTGTTACAGGGGGTCACCATCTTGGAAATTGCTCAGTGGGCTCTGAGCAACTGTTGAGAAGCTAAGTTTAGGGGTTGCCACAAATTATCAAGCAGAAAATGAGGTTAGCCTGTAATATAAGCTGATGCTACAAGGCTATTTATTAAATTATGATGCTAATTGTAAGTAATTGTTAGTTTAAGTTCCTAAACGTGACTGTTTTGCCAACCTGACTGTTTAAATGGAGTTCCCTTTTAACTTTACTGTAAAGAGCTGTGTTAGTAATGTTTTAGGTATAAACTAAAAATACATAACAAATACCCGTCCATGCACCCAGATAGAAATGTGCATGCTTAACATTACTAATTCAGTAAATGTCATTATAATGTGCATGAACAAGTCTAGAAGTGTAAGTGTAACACTAGTAAGATGGTCACTACCTGCTAAGTTTGAAAGGTTCCCAGTAGTGTTGCCACAAAAACAAAACAAGGGAGGAGTGGGATGATGGCATCAGGGGCAGGGCTAGGGTTCTCACCTGGCCGGTGTTAAAACTGATGGTTGATCCCAATGTTGTTAATAGGGGAAAAAAATAAGTGTATAGGAAGGCTGGTATTTTTTTCCAGAAAAGGTGGCAACCCTAGGCAGGGCAGTGAGATATGGGCTGGGTTTGATATTTTGGGGTGTGTGCGCTTCATGTGGGCGTAGTTTTGACCAGAGTTGGTTTTCAGCACAATTATTGTCTGAAAACCTAAACAGGCAGTTGCGACCCAAACACCCCTAAGAAAAACCAAACTGTTCCGGTCAAAACAAAACCAGTGACAACCCTTGTTCCCAGACTGGAGTTTCTGTATAACAAACATATTAGCATTTCTTCGTCTTGTGTTTGTAAGCACAGTTACATTTCCCTATTGTCTCAGCCTGTGAAACCACACTGGTCAGCATTAAGCAGTCTAGACCAAGGACTTTACTTATGGGTCAGAAAAACCCAGTACTATTTCTCCGTTCTTCGACGGATCTTGTTCAGCTCCGGCTTTTTTGATACACTTTACAACCACTACTAGTTGCTAGACGTGTATTGTTTATACATATTCTATTCGCTGAAAGGTGTAAAAACCAATCAGCGTACAGCTACACTCACAGCCAATAGCACATTGTTGTACGCGCAGGACGCAACTGAAGAGCGTCTGCTGGCCCGTCATTTCCTCAGAATAGTGCGCTTGCGTACAGGCTAATCCAGGAAACCGGAAGTTGATATTGTGTGGCCGAAGATGGCGGAATATGAGAGCGTCCAAAAGGGTACTCTAAAGCTAAAAGGAGTTGGCGACATGAGCCTGGGGAAAAAGTAAGGATTTGCCATGTTTGATTGTTGGTTTTAGTTTACTTTGCGCTGTGTCTGTACTGGGACGACCTTATGGGGTAGAACAGTCTTTCCGTGACGCGATTAATATTATGGACGAGAGTAGAATCACAGTCAGTGGATCTATACATATAGTATGTAATCCCATTTACTGTACAGCGCGGTGGCATATGTTGGCGCTTTGTAAATGATTAATACCGATGAGCCACAGAAGTAGTTACTGTATAAATGTATCTGTTATGGAACCTGCTTATTCTGAAACAAAATGGGTGGGGAAAATCGCAAGCAGAAGACTAATAATGCCAAAAACGGAAAAAGCTTTTGTATGTGTAGAAAAATAATGCTTTGTTACTCCACAGCGGTCGTATGTGTATTCTGTAATATACTTTCACAACCCTGTTTCCTAAAAAGCTGGCACATTTTCTAAAATATAAATCCAAATAATGGGATGATCTGCAAATCAGTTGACTACTACATTTAATTGCAAAGAGACAACATGTCACATAATGAAGCTGAGAAATGTTATTGATATGTGGTTATTTTTGAATTTAATGGTAGCAACATATTTCAAAAAAGAAAAAGTTTTATCCTTTTTCTCTGTGGCTTTCTAATTTGTCATGTAGGAAAAAGAAAAAGAACAAAGATAATAATAAGGTAATGCAAGAGATGATCACTAGCAAGAAAAATGAAGAAGAAAAGAAAAAGGCAGCAATGGATAAGAGGACTCCAGCACAACTAGCCTTTGAAAAAATGCAAGAAAAGAGGGTAACGGCTTATATATAATAATTGTGATTTCAAACTGCTCCTAGGAATCTTTGCTAAAACCGGTTCTACTGAATAATCTGTTTTTTAAAAACATGACAATGGATATTTGTAGCATTTTCCCTCTTCTTACGGTCACTGTGAATTCATCTTTAACAGTTTTCAGATTGTTTAAAAACACTTGTATTGCAAATGGTAGGTCTACCTTGTACTGGATTGTTAGACCATGCTTTTTTATATCAGTGCTATAAACCTTATAAAGTAGACACAAGGAGGAAATTCTTGCGGCTCAATCCCTCAAACAAGAAATTGATTAATCAAATTTTCAAATATGGCTCACCCAGTGCAAATTTGGGCCAGGGTGTATAAACCCTAAGTCTATCACAGGAGAAGCAGTCATTTTTAAAAGCCTAAGGTGAAAGCCAAAACATATAGATTATCGCAGTGAATCAAGCACACTCACCGATGGTATCTGGTGGCTCGGGTGCAGCACCCCAAACCCGTAGCTTGGGGAGTAATGTCGACAATGGCAGAAAATGGGCATGCACCCCAGGAGCCAGTTGGTTCCGATAAAAGAATCTTTATTTGAAAGAGCGAAAACGGTCCTAACGCGTTTCATATCCAAAATGCTGTACCTATGATTAAGTATCTTCGGATAGGAAATGCGTTCGGACCGTTGTTTCCGCTCTTTCGAATAAAGATTCTTTTGTCGGCACCGACTGGCTCCTGGAGTGCGTGTCCATTTTCTGCCTTATAAAGTAGACTTGGCATATTTACGTATTCGACTAAGCATTAAGTGAGCCTTTCACATTTACCCCTTATAGCTGCATTAATTTCTTGAGTAGGTTGTAGCGAGTATATGCTTTAAACTTATATTGTAATGCTTTAAACTTATATTGGATCTCTAATAAGTGTAAGTCTGAAGCAATTGGATTTGCTGACTTTTACTTATATTGTATCTCTAGCAAGTGTAAGTCTGAAGCAACTGGATTTGCTGACTTCTCCCTTGCCAGAATCAAATACATAAGGGAATTAATATACATTTGTTTATGAGGCTCACAAAGAAAACTTGGCCATCATTTTGCAGCACTTTTATATTTTGGGCAGTGTAAAAAAAGCTAATGTACCGATTTGTAAACCATTGTCTGGAAACCTGTTCTCCATAAAGCTTGGAAACCATGTTTGTAAAACTTGCCAGTGTCTTTTAATTACCCCGTGTTACAATTAAAGACATGTACAGTGTCTCACTTAAAACATTTATTTGTGCAATTCATCCATAATAAAATTCACATTAATATATCTTTTAATTACCCTATCGACATAGACGCTTAAAGAAGTGTGTTGCTAGCCTATGAAAGAAGAGTACTTCTGCATCTTGTGCAAAATGAGCTAAAGTATTTTTGCATGTCAGAATGATCTCCCCATTAATACACCCAGTGATTTGGCCCATTGCTCCTCAAATCAGTTTAAAGGGTTTTGCAGACATGCTGCTTTCCTTTTCTTTTTTTTATTTATATATACTGAACACTGCCTTATTACCTAAAGGTCAACATTCACATACACTGTGTTTTGTAAAAATTACAGTTCAGAGTGTAATGTGCCATACCAGTAGAGAGAGGAACTCACATCAGGATATGTATCTGTAACACACTGCACCCTTGTATCCATCTACATTTTAAATGACTGCCTTTCACATAGGGCAGTTGAACAGTGTTGAAGTCATTACTAAGTGGAATAGTTTCCAACTCCTTCCCCATTTACCAGTGATTTCTCTAATCATTTCTGCTTCCATAATAAGCCTTTGATTTACAGGATGTGACATGTTTGAAGCATTGTTTTTTTTTTATTTGTTTTTTTCAATATAGCAAATGGAAAGAATACTCAAAAAGGCTTCCAAAACACACAAGCAGAGAGTAGAGGTAAGGCAGGGCCGAGCGTGCCCTAATTTAAATTACATTTATTAAAAATGTTTTAAATGGTATTCATTCTCCTTGCCTTTAAAAGACTATTTATGCATGTTATCTCTCTGGGTTTCTATACTTGTGGATTATGGTTAGATTTATCAAATTTCGAATTTGTGTGAATTTTTTTGTCTTAATAAATTCGAATGTACTCACAACTCAAAAGGGAGGTTATTTAAGAAAAATGTAAACGTATTCGATCGAATAGTCCCCACTTGAAAATTCTAATCTAATTCGAATCAAGTTTTCCCTCAAAAAAAAAAACTCAAATGTCAGGAAGGCAATTAACATATTCTAATGGTTCAATGGACCTCTGCCATTGACTTGTAAATGAACTCTGAATAACCGTCCCCCCCCCCATATGTCGGGCAAAAAGGTAGCTGTCTTTGACGTAGAAAGGGCTTAGAATTCAACATCTTTATCTGCTTCTCTGAAAAACAAATACATTATATCTGCATAATATCGGGCATATTTATTAGCACTGGAGACAAACATTACTGGTGATGTTGCCCATAGGGACCAGCAACTGGATTTCAACAGATATCTACAAATTAAAAAAAAAACAAAAGCAAAGATCTGGTTTGTTGCTATAAGCAACATCATGGGTGATTGTTTTTCTCCAGTGTTGATAAGTATGTTGCTAAGTGTTTAAGTCCACACTTGGTCCTGATCCTAAATTGCAATTGCCATTCTGCTGAAGTACTTTGTTGGAACTAACAAAAGACAATGGGGGGATTGTACCTCCAATAAATAGCTTAGTTTGAGTTTGTGTATTTAGAGTGGCATAGCACAGCCAATTACATATGTACAAGTACAGGAACTACGTCCAATAAAACTAAAGTAAGGGCAAACACAGGGGAAAGACAAACATACTGGAGAAGGTCAGTTACAAAATAAGCTCCCGCCATTGCATTGATACTAGGAAAGCGACACTGGAACTATCACAAAATGAATTGAAAAGTAACTAATTTGGCAGGTGATGGAAAACACACATTTCTAGGGTATTCGGGTCAATTTATATGTGTTGATACATTTTTAAAGATACCAACAGCAGGCTCTATAGGGGGAGGGGTAGCGATTGCCCTTTCTAGGGGGCAGTGCCATACAAATTAGGACTCAGTTTGGTTGTTAGACTTTTTTTGTCATTTAATGTATAACAAATAACCTTTTTTGCATAGTTTCTTCCTAAAGGTGTGTGCTTTTTTTTTGACCGGGTGTTAAGCAATAGAATTTCCAAGGGCTTTTTGCCTGCCTCTGCAAGTGTGATGGTTCCCGCCCTGGAAGACAATAAATTGTCTAATGCAACTCATATTAATCCATTTAAATGCCGTTTATTATCCGTTATTTTACCAAAATATGCAATTTGTAGTTGTATCTTCTACAGTATGGATGTTTGCAAAACTTTAATACTTATCCTTCTGTATTAGTCTGTGGTGCTTTCTTCTTAACAATTTTCTCATGATACCATGCTTATGTATATATTTTTTCTTTATCGTTTTAGGACTTTAATCGACATTTGGACACACTCACTGAACATTATGACATTCCTAAAGTCAGCTGGACAAAATGAGTCTCATTGTTTTTATTTATATGGACATTATGTCCTCTTCCTTATTATATAGAAGTGCTTCTCTTTCCCCCTCTCTCTCCACCCCTCCCACCTCCCGGCCCAGAAGATAAACCTAGCTTCTACTCAACAAGTTCTGTGCAGCATTTATGTTAGTGTAAATAAACTCCTTTTTACATACATTATTGTACAGTGTCTTTATTTTGTTACATCACCACACTTTCATGTGCCCAATTTAATAGAGTTCCATCTGATTCCCTTCTTGCTCTAATCTGAACCCCTGAGCAGAGTTCCCAGATACAGCACCACCTAAGTCACCACACAGAATCGGGATTTATGTAAAAGCCTATAAATATGTTTGCCAGGATAAGCCTATAGTAACTTTCTGTCCATCATGGAAGTTCAGCTAGTAGCAGATGAGGAATTTATAACCCCTAGGCTGCTCAAGGGCCGGTTTACTTAATTTTTTTTATAATTCAGAGTAACACATTTCATAAATGACTGACTACAAGAGAAAAGTTTGGAAATGATTGTAACCCGAAGGATGGGTATATTGGTGATTGACTTCTAAGTGCAATACCCTGTACTTACCAGAAGGTGGATCCCCTTTATTAACAATCTGGTGAGCAAAATTCTCCAGATACATCAAAGATTATTGGAAATAAAATTATCTGTATGAATATTACCTCAGAAAGTTATTAAATGTTATTTTTGGAAATTGTTTAATAAAAGTAGAATTGCAAAAACAAAATAAAAACTGTAGGTTCCAAGCTTGTTGACTGTACCTGGTGCACATTAGCACTTATAAGTGCCATACAAATAGTGCACTGTGCCTCCCCTACATAGGCCCCCCTCCCTCCTCCCCAGGGCAAATGCCCCTAACTTGTTACTTATCCCTCCTTTAAGGTCCTCTCCGGAGTAGTTCACGGCAGCCATCTTCTTCCTGTAGTCATTGGCATTTGGTTGCGCAAGCCCAGGGAACCTTAAGAAAATAAAATAGAGTTGTTATATTGCCCTACACATCAGCCCAGTGTACAGTTTATGTGCCATATGTTAGGAAATGTAGGGGGGAACCCGGTTACCCAAAAAAAGTTACGTTTTTTTGCAGTCTATCACTCAGAAAAAGTTGCTACCGATTAGTTGATACAGAGGAAGGCAGCTTCTCCAATTTAATTCTGGGAAAAATTCACTCCTAACTCCAAGGACAATAGGGTCAGTAACTGTATCAAAGTTATTTTCTTTCTTGCTAAAAAAGCATCCAGTCCTTTTCTTTAAGATATTTAATCTGTCAGGCCTCCAAAAATAGAATCACACTTTTATGTTTAAGCTCCTTTCTTGTAATCACTGTAAATGCCCTAGTGTCTACTTGAAAGAACCTCATGTGAATAAAAATTCCAAGAGTTCATTGTATGTTCCCCTTACATAATTATCATATCCCCTTTAGAGTAAACTATCCCAACCAGCCTAGTTGCTTTAAACCTTAACCTGCTTAGTTGTCCCTCTTTGTCAGAACCCCTCTATTACATTAATATCTCTTATGAGCCCTGGAGACCAAAGCTGCACTGGCTAGCAAACAGGCCCAACTGATTTAACTAAAAGTTTTTGTTTTATCATTAAATTGTTTGGGGCAGAATTTTATCCTTGGTTAACTCTGTGAGTTAACCGTGCGTAAACTGTGAGTTTAACTGGGGAGCTATTTATCAAAGGTCGAGTTTTAGAGCTTTTAAAACCTCAAATGAACTCACAACTCTGTTTTCTTATTTAAGAAGAAACTCAAATGTAAAAACTTGAATCAGCGAGTTGGAGTGGGAACCCCTAAAACTCGAATTGATCGAGTTTTCAAGCGAAACTCACAAGAAAAATCATGAAGGCTATTAACATCTTGAAATGGTTCAAGGGACCTCTGCCATTGACTCCTACATGACTCGACAGGTTTTAGATGGTGTATTTTCGGATTTGAGCTATTTACAGGGTCAGGGTATAATAAATATAGAAAAATTCCATTTTTTTTAACCCAAAAAAGATTTTTGACTCAAAAATAACCTAGAAAACTACATTTTTTTTTTTATTTCTCTTTATTTAAAGTTTAGACATGTATTTCACATAAAGAGACCTTGAACAGTTTTAACATACAGTATGTTAATAAAGTAACATACAGCCCTTTTGAATGAAAACACATAAGACAAAAAAAGGATCCGAAATTTTTTTGGTGGAAAACAGAACTCGAAACTTCATGTTTAATACAAGCCCTATTCATTGTACTCATGCTGGACAAAATGGTATACTTCCCTTTTATATAATTATGTGGAAATTTTAATGTCTAATACTCAGTGGTGTAACTACCGGGGGTGCAACTGGGCCAGGGCCCATACCCTGCAGGACCCCCCCGGCAGATCACGCACGCTGCAGCCGGCTGGAGTCAGCTGCAGCCGCAAAGTAAATTCGCACCTGGGCCTGCCCCCACCTAGTTCCGTTACTGTTAATACTGTCTAAAGAAGCACTGGTAAGAATGGGGCACTGTGCTGTTCTTTTCTTTTTCAAATAAACTAAACTGAGACACTGAGAGAAGAGTACTGGTTAATATACTCTTGAGAACATACTCTTAACATATGAGTACCCAGTTAACATACTGCTGTTTTTCCATGGAATGTGGGAATGGAAGTAACGCAGCCAAACATGGTGGCATCAAACCCCACTCTGGAGATCTACAATAGGTATGGCAGGTATGGGGAGACAGCAGGTAAGTCTAACTTTCAGGCAATGCAGGTTATATGGTTGAGGCATTGCACAGGGGCAATGCCTCAACTGGGTGTATAGCTGTATAGGAGGGCTAACAGTTTGCTGAAACTTGTATCTACAAGCTGTAAACTATGTATTCTGTAGGCATATCTCTGTTATCGTATGTTACTCTTGTACTTTCCTGCTATGATAATCTTATTCCATCATACCCTGCTATCTAGACTAGCACTACAAGACTTCCTTTTCTATACTCAAGATAATTCTTGTCTGATCCAGTAGGAGAGATATATAAGTTCAGAATTGTGGGGTTTGATCTTTAAAGAGTTGCCAAAGTCAGCTGGAAGGATTGCAACTGGCACAACCTGTGTAAGAATGGGGCAGCACCATCTTTTTCTAGTTTTTCTATGCCTGGTTTCCTTCTTGCCCGATTCATTTTCTGGTTAGTATATTTACGTACAATATTATTGGGAAGGGAATGCATACACAGAGTACAATAAAGTAGGTTTCATGTCAGTCACAGATGGAATTCTTTTTATTGTCCAAAGTTTGCCAATAGCAGCCAATCAGCTTTTAGCTTTCATTTTCTAACTTATAGTAGAGTTGAATATTTTGTGCTATTTCATGTCTCTGCCACCTCGTGTACCCCTGCTCTGTAATGAGTAGATAGTAAAATGGATATTTCCTATGTATGGTATGTTTCACCTTTAAGTTCACTTTTAGTATGTTATAGGTTAATTCTAAGCATCTTTTCAATTGATCTTAATTATTTTTGTTTAAGTTTTTTAATTATTTGCCTTTTCTTCTGACTCCAGCTTTCAAATGGGGTCACTGACTTTAAATAACAAAGACTTTGTAAGGATGCAAATTTATTGCCATTGCTACTTTTTATTACTCCACTTTCTATTCAGGCCCTCTCCTATTCATATTCCAGTGTCTTCAAATCAATGCTTGGTTGCTAGGGTAATTTGGACCTGAGAATTGCAAACTAGTCACCCTGAATGAAAAGCTAAATAAAAACTACCAATAATAAAAAAATGAAAACCAGTTGCAAATTGTCTCAGAATATCACTCTCTACATCATATTAAAAGATAACTCAAAGGTGCAACAACCCCTTTAAGAGCAACGAGCACCCAATAATGCTGTTACTAGGCGAATTATATTTCTCTGCACAATAAATATATGGTATCAGATTTGAGCTCTTTGATTTCTAATGGTAATTGTATTGCTGCAAATACAGACTGTAAATGTTGTATTCTTTTATATTACATCATGAAGTGCCATGAATAGCCTGTAAAATATTTTGTTTTAAGCAGTCACACTTGTTTATTCTAAAAAAGAATGTTCCCAGTTCCCGCTATTGTAATAAATGAGTATTCTATAACCTGTATATACAGTAGCACTCAGCCCTCCGCCTTGTGTTTTTATATGGTTATGGAACATCTCAGGAGCTTATATTTTTATACTTTTTTATTTTACAATAGCGGGTACATTATTCTCTGTATAATGCATAATATTATAATGTTGTTCTGCATGTTTCTGTGTAAGTAAATGGAAAATTGAAAGGCTTCTTGTTTAACATATGTTTACCCTATTCAAGTCCCGTAGATTAAAACATTGTCTTGTATTTCAGGAAAGATACGTAATGGGATTATTGGGGGTCATGAAGCTAAACCACATTCCAGGCCCTACTGTCAAGACCGCCGGGAGCGCGAGGAGTCGCGTCCGCTCCCGGCGGCGAAGAATTCAAGATGGCGGCGCCCAGTCAACCCACGTGGGTTCCGGCGCCGTGGCGTCAGCGCGGCGCGACGGTCGCAGGCGCGCTGACGCTGGCGCAAGGGCGCCAAATTCAAACATAAAAGGACGCCTGAGACGCCAAGATGGCGCCCGAAAATAGGATTCTGTTCCCTGAGAGTTTCCTGGGTTCCCTTGCTGTTTTCCCTACTTATATCTGCCTGATTCCTTGTTGTGACCCTTTGCCTGGACCTGGACTTCGCTGATACTCTGCCTGCTATTGACCCCCTGCCTGGACTTTGGACTTTGATTATATTCTGCCTGCCTTGTGACCTGTAGCCTGATCCCGATTACCCTTTCTGCTTTATCCCTGGATACCACGATCCTGATCCCTCCTGAGGGGCTTCCTCCTAGATCCGGACTACTCCCCAGAGGGGGCTCCCGGCTCCCTGACATTATTTTCGGGCCATGGATCCTTCTGAGGAAGCCACACCTCATGTCGGACGAGCGCTCCGCGGACTGGCATCCCGCATGGAGGACTACGAAAACCAGCAGGTTCGCATTGGGCAAGCACTCGATGTCCTGCTAGCTCAAGTGCCTTCTGAGCCTTCCACTGCTCCACCTACTGGAGATCCCCCCATGGCGGCAGCCCCTACGAACGCAAGCTACCCGACAGGTGAGCCTCGCATTCCACCTCCCCCTCGCTTCAGTGGGGACCCACAAGCCTGCAGGGGGTTTGCCACGCAATGCCAAATTCAATTTGAGTTCCAACCCACACAGTTTCCAAGTGAGCGTTCCAAGGTGGGGTATGTGATGTCTCGATTGGAAGGCAAGCCACTGGAGTGGGCAACGTCTCTTTGGGAGAAGAATTCCCCGCTGACTTTTGATGTTAAAGACTTTCTCCAAGCTTTTCGTTTAATCTTTGATGCTCCAGGTCGGGTTACGAACGCCCCTGCCCGTCTCTTGCAGCTCCGGCAGGGAAGCCGCAGTGTCAATGACTATGCTATAGACTTCCGAACACTGATGGCGGAGACTGCCTGGTGTGATGACGCTTACAAGGCTGTATACTACCAAGGCCTATCCATCCGCATCAAAGATGATCTCGTCTCCAGAGAGACTCCTGACACCCTGGAAGGGCTGATCGCTCTATCCATTAAAGTAGACACTCGTCTCAGAGAGCACCAGGTGGAGAGAGAGCGCAGCAGACGATTTTCTCCCTTGTTGGCCCCTCGCTTTCAAAGGCCGATTCTGCAAACACCCGTTGTTCCTGTGACTCATGTGTCGACGTCCCCCTTGGAGGAACCTATGCAAGTAGGAAAGACTCGCCTCTCCGAGCAGGAAAGACTCCGAAGACGTATGGCTGGTCTCTGTTTATACTGTGGTGGGCATTCCCATTTTGCCAACGCCTGTCCTGCCAAAGCCAAGAGTTTTGTACCCCGAGGTATGTCTCAGGTTTCTCATGTAGGGGGCATCACTCGAGGTCCTCAGGAGAAGTATCAAGGAAGTTCACGCAGACTTCTTCTTCCTTTGCAGATTCACCTGGCAAGTAAGTCTATCTTCGAAAGGGCCTTCCTCGACTCCGGAGCGGATGGCAATTTCATGGATGCCTTTTTTGCCGAACGCATGAAGATTCCCCTGCTTCCTTTATCTTCACCCCTGCGAATTACCGCCATAGATGACAAACCCTTGGAGTTTGAATTCGTCACAAAGTTCACGGCGGAACTATCTGTACAAGTTGGGGCGCTGCATCAAGAAAAACTTTCATTCTTCATCATCCCCTGTCCTTCTACTCCAGTAATATTGGGTCTTCCGTGGTTACGTCTGCATAACCCCACCATAGACTGGTTCACTGGGCAGATCTCTCGTTGGAGTTTATTTTGCCTGCAACATTGCCTTCCGTCAAAACCCCTCGAGAAGGTGAATGTCTCCTCTGCGGAATTAAAGACTTTGCCCTCCACTTACAAGGGATTTTCCGATGTGTTTTGTAAAAAGTCGGCAGAGTTCCTTCCCCCACATCGCTCCTACGATTGTCCGGTTGAACTCCTGCCAGGAGCTATGCCCCCAGAGGGCGCACCTACCCTCTCTCTCCTGCAGAGACTACCGCTATGAAGGAGTACATCCAAGAAAATCTCCAGCGGGGGTTTATCCGCCCTTCTACCTCTCCTGCAGGGGCTGGGTTCTTCTTTGTGGAGAAGAAGGACGGAGGCCTTCGGCCTTGTATAGACTATCGGGGTCTGAATAAGATCACCGTGAAGAACAGGTACCCCCTGCCCCTGATTGCCGAGCTCTTTGACCAGCTGAAAGGGGCAAAGATTTTCTCCAAGTTGGATCTCCGGGGGGCCTACAACCTCATTCGCATCCGGGAGGGTGACGAATGGAAGACGGCATTCAACACTCGGGATGGGCACTATGAATATCTCGTTATGCCCTTCGGCCTATGCAATGCCCCTGCCGTCTTCCAGGAGTTTGTTAATGATGTGTTCCGAGATCTCCTAGGAAGGTTCGTAGTCGTATACTTGGACGACATCCTGATCTTTCCAAGGACCTTGAAAGTCATCGCTCCCAGGTGAAGGAGGTACTCTCTCGTCTGAGGAAGAACTCTCTCTTCGCCAAGTTGGAGAAGTGTGTCTTCGAGGTATCCAAGATCCCCTTCCTAGGATACATTATCTCTCCAGAGGGATTTGAGATGGACCCCGTGAAGGTGTCGGCCATCCAGGAGTGGCCTCTCCCACTGAGTACCAAGGCAATCCAGAGGTTCATCGGATTTGCTAATTATTATCGACAGTTCATCCGGGGGTTCTCTTCCCGCATTGCACCTATCCTGGCCCTCATCCGGAAAGGGGGTAAACCCAGCCTGTGGCCTCAATCCGCCATAGAAGCCTTTCAGTCCTTGAAAGAGGCCTTCACGTCCGCTCCTGTTCTCCGACATCCCAATCCTGCACTACCCTTCTGCATCGAAGTCGATGCTTCTGAAGTCGGAGCCGGAGCTATCCTGTCTCAGAGACACTCCACTGATGGAAAATTGCACCCCTGTGCGTTTTTCTCCAAGAAGTTCTCATCCGCAGAGCAGAACTATGATGTCGGAAATCGAGAACTCTTAGCAGTCAAGCTTGCCCTTGAAGAATGGCGTCACCTCCTGGAGGGCTCTGAAATTCCTGTCCAGATTTTCACAGATCACAAGAATCTGGAGTTTATACAGTCCCTCAAGAGGCTAAATCCCAGACAAGCCAGGTGGGCCCTTTTCTTTTCCCGTTTTAACTTTGTTTTGACTTATCGCCCAGGTTCCAAGAATCTGAAAGCCGATGCCTTGTCTCGTAGCTTCACTCCGGTGGATCGTGACCCTGAGAGGCAGGAGCCAATCATTCCACCAGTCAAGATCATTGCCTCTCTGTATCCCCAATTTGCCGACCAGATTCTGGCTGGGCAGTCCTCGGCTCCTCAAGATACTCCGATTGGCATGGCCTTCGTCCCTCCAGAACTTCGCCTGGCCATCCTGCAACAAACCCACTGCTCCAGACAAGCTGGACATCCTGGTCCGGCCAAGACCCTTGAACTCTTGAGGCGCCTAGTCTGGTGGCCTGATATCCGCAAGGATGTAAAGGACTTTGTGGCTGCTTGTAATGTCTGTGCCACTTCTAAGCCTAGCCATTCCCGCCCCAGCGGGTTGTTACAGCCTTTGCCGGTTCCCTCTCGTCCGTGGACGCACCTTTCTATGGACTTTATTGTCGAACTTCCTCCCTCCGGTGGGAATACTGTGATCTGGGTTGTCATTGACCGCTTCAGCAAAATGGCCCATTTCATCCCTTTGAAGAAGTTACCCTCTGCGGTGGAATTATCCCAACTCTTTATTAAGTACATCTTCCGCCTGCATGGTTTCCCGGTGGAGATCGTCTCCGACAGAGGCACCCAGTTTACCGCCAAGTTCTGGCGTTCTCTATGTAAAGACTTGGGAATAACACTTAAATTTTCATCTGCCTACCACCCGCAGACGAATGGGGCAGCTGAACGTGTGAACCAAGCCTTAGAACAGTTCCTGAGGAACCACGTGTCTCTTTGCCAGGACGATTGGTCTGACCTCCTCCCGTGGGCAGAGTTTGCTCATAATAATGCATGTCATTCCTCCACAGGAAGGTCTCCATTTATGGTGGTGTATGGACAGCACCCTCAAGCCTTTCCTCAGGACTTCGTGTTGTCGGACGTCCCGGCTGCAGATGATCTGACAGCCCATATGCTTGCTATTTGGGCTGCAACCAAGTCTAATCTGGAGAAGGGTGCTCTAGTCCACAAGACTTTCGCGGATCGCCGTAGAAGGCCCTCTCCTCCCTACAAGGTGGGTGATAATGTCTGGCTCTCTTCCAGGAATATTCGCTTGAAGGTGCCATCTCCCAAGTTGGGTCCGAAGTTCCTGGGTCCGTTCCCCATCTTGGAGATAATTAACCCTGTAGCCATCAGACTTCAACTCCCACCAGAGATGAGAATCCCCAACGTGTTCCACGTCTCCCTAGTGAAGCCCACCGTCTCCAACCGTTTCTCTGGTGTCCAATCTCCTCCTCCTGCTGTCTCTGTGGAGGGTCAACAAGAATTCGAGGTGGAGAGAATCCTTGATTCCAGAATCTCCAGAGGGTCCCTTCAGTACCTCATCCATTGGAAGGGCTTTGGCCCCGAAGAATGCTCTTGGGAGGGACATCGTGATGTGCATGCTCCTCGTTTGGTAAGAGACTTCCACTCCAAGTTTCCCCAGAAACCAAGTCCCGGTGGTCCTGAGGCCCCCCGTGAGGGGGGGGGTACTGTCAAGACCGCCGGGAGCGCGAGGAGTCGCGTCCGCTCCCGGCGGCGAAGAATTCAAGATGGCGGCGCCCAGTCAACCCACGTGGGTTCCGGCGCCGTGGCGTCAGCGCGGCGCGACGGTCGCAGGCGCGCTGACGCTGGCGCAAGGGCGCCAAATTCAAACATAAAAGGACGCCTGAGACGCCAAGATGGCGCCCGAAAATAGGATTCTGTTCCCTGAGAGTTTCCTGGGTTCCCTTGCTGTTTTCCCTACTTATATCTGCCTGATTCCTTGTTGTGACCCTTTGCCTGGACTTGGACTTCGCTGATACTCTGCCTGCTATTGACCCCCTGCCTGGACTTTGGACTTTGATTATATTCTGCCTGCCTTGTGACCTGTAGCCTGATCCCGATTACCCTTTCTGCTTTATCCCTGGATACCACGATCCTGATCCCTCCTGAGGGGCTTCCTCCTAGATCCGGACTACTCCCCAGAGGGGGCTCCCGGCTCCCTGACACCTACATGGCGTATCTAAAAATCGGCCGAGGTTATTGTGGTGGATCGCTGATTGCTCCTGATTGGGTGATTTCTGCTGCCCACTGCAGTGGGTACGTGAGTGGGAGATATGCAAGAATAAACACAATAGTTAAAATCTTCTATTCATGCTTTTTTTGCATGTATATGTTTCTTTTTTGTGAGATAATGAGTTTGTTTCTGCAGAGATATTACAGTCATCTTGGGAGCACACAATGTAAAGGAGCCAGAAAGCTCACAGCAGGTCATTGGGGTTCAGAGTAAACACTTGCACCCGGAATATGATCGTAAAGAGTCTCTGCCATTTAATGATGTCATGTTGTTGAAGGTGAGCAAGCGATTGAAGTAAATGATAGGCAAAAGTGTTTTCTTGCACCTGCACCATTTCTTTATAGTCTGGGCCTGTACTGAAGCACGATTAAATTGCCCTATGTCTTGTTCCCAAGCTCAGTGATGTTGCTGTGGGGTCCAATAACTAGTCAGTAGTAGTTCATATAAATAGTAAAAATAATTAATTAATGTGCTAATAAGTCAGTCAGTTCATTGAGGGTCAGTGGAGTTTGCCCTAAATTTAAACCTAACCACCTACCTGCCCATGTTAAGCTGCTCTGCCTTGTCGTTGCTTGAAGTAGAAGTTACAAAGGTGTATTTGAAAGTGGCCTAAGGGCATAAATATCCAATTCCAGCTATAAAAAAAACAAAGAAATTTAAATTATAAGAAAGCTGTGCAGGTACCTGTAATCTCTGGTTTGGCCAATAAATTCAAAAAGAAAAGGCACTGATAGGAGCCATTGGCAAATAGTATTTTATGAAAATGTAAACAAAATGGCCCAATAGTGCAGGACATTATGTGGGAACTAAGGGAATAGATTGTGTCTTCTACCCTACAAGCTCACCTCCAAGGCCACCATAAACCGTTATGTGCAGACCATCCCCCTAACATCCAGCAGCAGTGACCTTCCTACAGGCACCTCTTGCAGTGTATCTGGATGGGGTTTGATTGACATGGATGAAGGCACTGATAAACTTTTCGAGACCAATGTCACCATTGTAAGCCGCCGCTTGTGTCACCACTACTTCCCAAGACTGAGTGATGGAATGATCTGTGCAGGGACCACCAACCAGATCAAGGATTCCAGTCAGGTACAATGAACAGTAGTAATAAGTCTAATACTAATACATCTGTAGATCTGTCACCATGATTCCAGAATGTCTTAATATTATAGCCATATTCTCCCCTCTAGTAGAATTTCATTAATTTCTCATGATCATTATAACATAAAATATGTTTATTGTTTAGTTACCTGGCAGCCTTTGTTGAATCCTTTGGTGAAAAAAAATGTAAACTTCCAAGCTAACATATTATTTCCTGATATCAGCAATGTTAATATGATTCAAGATTCAGACACAGAAAAAGTTATTTATTTTAGATTTATTCTTTTAATCCCCCTCTCCTTATAGGGAGACTCTGGCGGGCCCTTGGTGTGCCGAGGGGAGTTGGCAGGCATTGTGTCATTTGGATTTGACCACCCACCTGGAGTGTATGCAAGGGTTGGCAGATACCTAAACTGGATTGAGAAGACAATATCAGAACACAGAGACAAGAATAGCTAAGCCTTTGTGCTCTCACTAGCTTTCTGTTGGTAGATGAAATAATACTGAACATCTGCTATTAAAGGATATAGACAAAATGCACTTTGCTTCTTGTGTTATTAAAGTAACAAATAACATTTGCAGCTTCATTTTACGTGATTCTGGTAGCTTTGTGGCACCTTCTAATAAAATAAATACAGATTTAAATACCCATAATAAAACTGTGCACGGAACCTTACCCCTTTAATGGTTATGTCATCTCTTAGTAATACATTTTTGCATTTTTAAATACCTGAATATAGGCTGCCTGCTTTGTAATCTTTGCTAATTTCACTTGATGAACAACTGTCAAATAGTGAACCACACAAACTTTCTCACAGGTCTAATCATCATTTGCAAGTGCAGCCTTTTCATTTTTTGCTGTTGTTATTGCACTTGGGCCAACTTTGTGCCTTTTATAACATATGGGGCAAGTCTTTGACTGGTCCAATGCATGCAGTGCACAGGGCAATGTTTGCTTGCTTAACTACAAATAACTCTCATTAAGCTCTAAGCATCGAACATACAACAGGGCAGCTCCAGTAACCTCCTTTGTTTTAGTTAAAACATAAAACATGCAGAAACATTTGCCACCAGAGGACACCAAAAGCCAGTTATATAATAACATCATTGCACTAATATTCTTCAGTTACTGAATTGGTAAGAGAATGCTTTGACCTGCACATGTTATAAATAGAGATGATTGTGTGTAACAAAGACAGCCTGACAATATAGAATGTTACCTTAGGCAATTAATGAGGGCAGTGCTATAACCTCAAAGGAGTAAAAGGCGGTGCGATATTGCTCAGTGCATCAGAGCAGTGCATTTTTGGGAAAAACAGTGATGCCACTTGGACCCTGGCTACACATCCTTTATATAAGGTTGTGGCATCCCTACACAAGTAAACCCCTCCCTATTGTGTGCCACCTTGTTGTCCTTGTCCTACCAACAAACACATTTTAAACTAAAGTATGCAAGAAATACATTACTTTAATTATATTATCTTTAATTACTTTAATATCCATATTTAGACATTGATCATACAGGCGAAGATTTCCTCTGATGTGTTAGCCACAGTTAGACGGGCGGAACTACAGAGGAGGCAAACCCTGCAGTTTCAGGGGTGGGGGGGGGCAGCAGTGTAGGGGGCCCAGTGAGGCCCTAATTAATAAGCAATTTTAATATATCTTGGTAGAATAGGGCAACTTATCAATATTTTGGGGCCCTAGATTTAATTTGCTGTAGGTCACAGTAACATCTAGTTATGCTAGAGTATGAGTATAGTTTTGAATAAACACTTGATTACAGATGTGGCCAAATCAACTGAACAGTAGTTTATCTCATAACTTAAATGTATCATATAGTGATGACTGAATCTGTCCCGTTTGCTTTGCCTAAAAATTTGCGAAACCGCTGAAAAATTAACAAAACGCATTGAAGTCGATAGACAACAAATTCTTTTTTGACGAATGACAATTTTCACTTTTTTTGCATTGGCAACTTTTTGACCAAATACATTAAAGTCAATGGGTGGCAGATCTTTTTGTCACTCATTCCAATTTTCAAATGTTGGGTGGTATGGTATAGTAGTATAGTAATAATAGTAGTAGTGTAATAGTAATATGTTGGAATATTACACTAATTGACATTTTCAGTTTGGACAGATCAGCGCTGTGCTCTAAAAATACATGTTAATAATAATATGTTAATAATCAGGATTGTCTTTCAACTCTCAATCAAGGTGATTGTTTTAAGAATCAGCCAAACTATCTGATCAAATCTGGCCAGTTTAAAAGCTATAAAATCTGCACAGCAAGAGACTTGTGGGACATCTTTGTAGCTTATACTCAGCTTTCTGTCCCTAGTTTTCTCCTTGCTAAATTAATTTCAAACATTGCTCATTGAGATTTAATTCAGTCGGGCAGTCACCATACATAGAAGCAGATTCACTAACGGGCGAATTTTCACCAGCGACCACCTCGCACCACTTCGCCAGGCGCAAATTCACTACTACCACGCTAATTCGCTAATATGCGAAGTTGTGTCCTAGCGCTACTGCGGCAGTGCGAACATTTCAAAGCGAAGATGCGCTAGCGTACATTTGTGCCTATTAAAAATTCGCTACTGATCTTGCTCTTAGGGGAGATACATTAAAGTTGTATGGACGTCTTTATTAGAGAAGTTGCAAATGCTTGAAGTTACCACTTTTTATTAAAAATGTCCAAGGAACCTTAATAAAGACAAAAGAGTTAATAATATGCCATACACATGAGCCCACTGGAAAATGAATGCGCCATATGTTCCATATGTTCTCAAATGTCTGGCGAAAAATGTTAAGCCAAAAAAAGTTTGTTAGGACTTTTGCAGGCAATCCTGCTTAAAAAATGGAGTCACCAGCGTTTTTTACACTTTTATGCATTTTCAGCAGACAAGAAATGATGTAAGTGACATAAGATTGAGGAACATCTAGCTTCATTTTAGCAGTTCACCTGGTCTAAGGTGGTGCAGTCACTCTGGCGAAAGTTAAAAAGTTCAGTAAAATCATTACTGAATTTGCAGATCAACAGATATTCGCCTCAGAGAAACGTGCAGTAGAGTGTGAATCAACCCTAGCAACTGTCCCGTTCGCTGGCGAATTGAATCCCTGCAGATTGGATTTCTGGTGAAAAGTCGCTAGCATTAGCCACTTCACCCTTTATTGAATCTGCCCCAAAGTCTTTTGCTGCCATGGGAAGATGGGTTTATTTGGTTTCTGGCAGTGTCTGACTGGGCTGCCGGGACACCCGTAAAAAGCCCGGTGGGCCCCCGCCAGCCCACCCGTGCTCCCCCGGGCTGCCCCATAAAGTAATGATCTGCTAGTAACGTGATCGTCTTGTCTGTGCCTGCCTGTTCACACATGCGTGCAGCGCATCGTGTTGCCGCATGCGTACATCGCGACTATTCGGCCAGTGGGCAGGGAATTGCAATCGGAAGGGGGCCCCCCCGGGGACTGCCAGGAGGGCCCTTCATTTGCAGCCTCAGTGGGCCCCCAAGCCTCCAGTCCGACCCTGGTCTCTGGTGTCCCAGAGTGTGTGTGGTCTTTGCAATAGGGAAACAACATGAAACCAACATTATATGTGGATAATATTTTACATCATAAAAAAACATGGTTGTGTTCAACCTACAATCATCTCAAGGCATATGGAAATAATTGTGAAATAGTATGTATACTGTATATTTCACTTTGTATATTTCAAGTGTTTAAAGGGGCTGTTGTTCTTTAAATGAACTTTTAGTATCATGTATAGAGTGATATTCTGTGACGATTTGCAATTGGTTTTCATTTTTTATTATTTGTGGGGTTTTTATATTTTCGATTTTTGTTCAGCAGCTCTCCAGTATGGAATTTCAGCAATCTGGTTGCTAGGGTCTTGTTTACCTTAGCATTCAGGCAATAGTTTAAATGGGAATCTGAATAGAAGGATAAAGAATCAAAAGTAACAATAATAATAAACTTGTAAGCTTACAGTGCAATAGTTTTTAATCTGCTGGGATCAGTGACTCCCATTTAAAAGCTGTAGAGGTGCAGAAGAGGAAGGTAAATATTTAAAAACTATAAGAAATTAATAATCAATTGCAGAGTTGCTAGGAACAAAACGTTATTTAACATATTAAAAGTTAACTCAAAGGTGAACCACTCCTTTAAGGATTCCAATAGCCTTCCAAGTGTGCACAAAGTAAATAAAGGGCCTCTGTTTATGCTTCTTACTTGCTACCAGAGGACTTATCAATACGGCTGCAATACAATTCGCTTTGTATTTAGAAACATTTTAGAAGCATACACCATAATTAGTGAGATAATTTTGAAGCTTGAAGCTGCAGGAAGAAATATAATATATGTGGGGTGAGGTAGTGTGAAAGCAGTAGTAACTTAAGCATGACATAATGGCTCTCTGATTGTGTTATATTTTCTTAGGGACTAAACAGGTTGTGATTTAAATGTCAAAAGATATTTGTTCGCATGATGCACTGAATGTATTGCTTGTGGGTGCCACACCCAACTGAAAGTCCCAGATATAGATATAGAGGTGATTTCTGTTCACAGGCTGTAATCTGAAAGTGCTACAAATGTTGTGCCGTACACTCTGCTCATATAGTATAGCTTTAATATGTGCATTGTATCTGCATAACCCTCCTGTATAATGTGTTGCTGCATGTGTATGGAATTAAACTTGCACAAGGACAATCAAAAGATTTGCTATCTTTTGATACAGGGTTTAGTCTCAACTGGTTACATTCAGCTATTTATATGGATTATGAGATAAATAGGTAAAAAACAAATACAATTGGAAAACGTAATACATTATGGGGAAAATTTACTAACCTCCGAAGTTGCGCCAGCGTTGACTTCGCCAGGCGTAGATTCGCCAGGGCTGCGCAAATTCACGAAGATCCGAAGTTGAGCACAAGTTACCGATCGTTTGCGAAGTTGCGCTAGCGATGTTACGATCAGCGGTTCGAAGTTACGCTAGTGAAGGCAAATTTGCATACGGTGTGCAGTAAAAGTACAATGGCCGTATCTGCAGCAGAAAACACATTACACTACACAAGGCCAGGGAACCTTAATACATGTGTTCTAATGCCCTACACATGTGCCCAAAGTATAGTTTAGGTGCCATATGCAATAAAAATAGGGGGGAAGGAGGGTACCCTAAAAAAATTTTGATCTTTTTCAGCCTATCACCCTATAAAAATTAAAAGACGCCAGTGTTTTTTTTTTTGGGAATTAGAAAAAATTAGGACCATCCATATCTACTCTATTGCACTTTGCCTGGTCTGAGGTGGCGAATTAAAGTCTGGTGCAAGCGGTAACGTTCACGAAAGTCCGCAACTTAGTGAATTAGCATAGTTACGTCCCTTCGCCAGAGCGCAACTTCGCTGGTGTAAGGGTGCGAAGTAGCGATAGAGTAGGTCCACTTCGCTAGTGAATTTACGCCAGCACCCGTTAGTAAATCGGCGAAGTGGCAAAATGACATCACACTCGCGAATTTTCGCTATCGTTAGCCACTTTGCCCTTTAGTAAATTTGCCTCTATGTTCCTTAAAGGTATATTGCACTTATAACATAATGCCATCAACCCCTTACCTGCAATACACTGTAGAATCTACATCACTGATGCCCAAGTACCAGTAGATTCTATTTTTCTGGTTTCTTTGTTCTGCAGAGATAGAACTTTCAGCTACCACAATAAAATGATTAACCAGCATATGCTTACTGTTTTTTTTTCTGCTGATAAATAAAATGTTATTTTGATGAAATAAAATATTCTTTTGAACATTTTATTTCACCAAAAGAATATTTTATTTTCTGTTCTTTTGGTGTATATTTAAATATTTTAACTATATGGCTCTAAATTTCCCTTGCTTCACCAGCGTTCACCAGTTTTAAGCAACTAAAGGCCATTCTATCTTATGGGCCAAATGCACAAGTTTGCTCCAAATTTAACCAACCAAGTTAAAAAAGTAATGATTTCAAAAATGAAAATTTTCAGTTTTTTTTTTTAGTGCCATCTAGTAAACAATACTGCACAGGAAATACAAGTACAGGTATGGGATGTTATACAGAAAGCTCCAAATTCCAGAAAGCCTGTCTCCAATAGACTCCATTTTATTTAAATAGCCCAAATTTTAAAAAAATATTTCCGTTTTCTCTAATAATAAATGCAGTACCTTGTAATTGATCCCAACTAAGATATAATGAATCTTTATTGGAAGAAAATCCAGTCTATTGGGTTTATTTAATGTTTACATGATTTTCTAGTAGACTTAAGGTATGAAGATCCAAATTACAGAAAGATCTGTTATCTGGAAAACCCCAGGTCCAGAGCATTCTGGATAATAGGTCCCATACCTGTAGTCAGGAGAATGTTTTACTGTAATTGTCAGGAGGAGGCTAAGCTAAGATTTAGCAACAACTAAAATATTTTTTCTTAATATCATGCTGAAGCAAGTTCAAGTTTACAACATAAAAAAATATGAGATAAGTTATATAGGTGTTGAATTTCTATTGGATAAGCAAGTCGGACTAATATATGCACAGTATTCTAGCTGAACTGGTTTATTGACTCTGTTTTATACATATACTTTGCCAGTCAAGCATATGCTTGTTGGAGCTTCTGAACTATACCTGCAGTAGCGTAGCAGGAATATACCTTAGCACATGGGTTACTAGCAATGCTACAATTAGTAATCAAGGCCACCTTAATAAATGGGCCAAAGGGGAATTTGCCCTCATTTTCTCCTGACAAAAATAACTACCGGTACTTTTTCTGATGTCAATGCGCAAATCTATGGATTATCCGCAAAAGGCTGCTGTGGACGGACGGACATCAGTTACTCAAGACAGGGTTAAATATTTATGAGGGCTCTAATGATTTGGACAGTGGCGTTTTAATGATCTACTCCCACTCCTGTGCACCCAGATGTGTGCAGATCCAGGCACCCCTACTCTCTATGGTGTGTTGGTACCAGACCCCGCATAGGTCCGGGTGTTTTCTGGATAACAGATCTTTCCATATGTTGGATTTTTGCTTAAACGCTAAATCTAAATCCAATAGGACTGTTTTGCCTTCATTAAGGATTAATTAAGTATTAAGTACAAGGATCTGTTTTATAATTACAGAAAGAAAATAATTTTTAAAAAGTTGGATTTATTTGGATAAAATGGAGTCTACGGGAGACGGCCTTCCCATTATTCTGAGCTTTCTGGATAATGGGTTTCCAGATAATGGATCCTATACCTGTACAGCGCAGAGCTGAGAATTGCTCCCCTACACTCCCCTTTTGTTTTGAACTTTTTTGTCTTTACTCAGTTTGGCATTTGGATAGGTTTTTGAGTAGGTTTCATCCCCTTTTCTGCTCCCCTCTCTTTTAAGCTCAGTCTATTTATTTTGAGATTAATTTACTTTAGTAAACCCTTTGCCACTACTTTTCCAAGTTTACCAGTTATCTTTCTTGGGTATTCACTGACATTTATAGAAAGAGGGGTATTTTGCAGCAGATGTCAAAAACAGAAAATATTTTAAAACCAACCTATTAAACATTCTGTACAATTTGGTTCTGGCTTTTTATAGCATGCATGTTTACTATTTAATCCCACTAATCACAAGTAGCTACGGAGTAGCTTAAATAGTATACTACAGGAAAGTAGATCGCTGTGACTTTAAACCAGACAGAAAGCATTAATGTGACTCTGTTAAATCTTGCTTGCTGTTAACTAGGAAGGATTTATATATTTTTGAAGTGCCATTCAGAATTTTTGACATTGTAAAGACTTCCTTCGCTTGTATTTATTGCAGTTTTATTTATTGCCTTACAGAAAATACAAAGCATTGCAAACAGTATAAATAAATATATTAACATCCACATGTGGGAAAGACTACATACAATATACACACAAGTCAAGGAGTGAATAATTATTCAATACAATTCATCAAATGAGTTCCTAACGAGTATCAGGAGTATTTTTGCACTCCTTTCCCAACTTGTGAGTTTAACATATATAAGAAAGTTCTCAAGTGCTACTGGAAGGTAGTTAAGCCATTTGTTTATGGCTATATCACTGCGGCTCCCTGGGCCATCCTTTGGCAAACCTGAACCTTTAGCAATCATGGATGCCTTGTTGAAAAGAAATACTGTGTTAGATCAGGACATATGCAATAAAACTAAAAAACATCCAGGATATTTATGTTTCAAGATCAACTCCTTTTATTAATCTATCCTGTAATGTAATCTGCCTATTCTTCCTAATGTAATCTAAGTCATTTTTAAAGAGACAAATTATTCTTTTCAACGATGTAAAATTACAGACTATGCACTCTAATGGACATGTTCCAAACACTGAGCTAATAAATAAAGAGGAAAACAGAAGTATGACATTTGACTTGTACAGAACTGTGCAACACCATGCAAAGGTGGTGTCCAAATAAAAGGCCAGAATGGTAGAGAAAATCTCCCCTTTCTCCAAGTAAAGAGCTAGAAAACTCACCAAGGAAGACCTTTAGAACTGCATATACATACAACAAATTATTCCTCTATAAAAGTTAATGGTTCTATTTAAATTAAATATTGAGGTCTGTTGTGTAAAAGTTGATATATTAGTTGGTGTTTTTGGAAGCTTTACAGAACTAAACAAGGTCAATGATGCTGTGCATGTTTTTGGTCCCATAGCCTTTCCTATATAGGGTGTTCTCATGTCACCAAAGTATTGTCATCTTTTGAGAGCTGCAGATGTCACAAAATACCAAAATCCACCAGGTACCTAACTAAAACGGCTTCTTTTACATTGTGGAAAACCTTGCGGATATTGTCTGTGTCTGTGGCACAAGTGAAGTGATGGTAGACTTTATGTTTTAGGTCATCCTTGCCAGAAGCATCTTGCTTTCTGATTTTGTCGAAGATCTCCTGGTAAATGTCTAGAATAAATTGCTTAGCAGCCTCAGCATCACAGCGAGAACCTAAAATCAGAAGGAATGTCAGTCAGTATTGCATTACAGGTTCATATAAATGATAATATACATAAACTGTGTGAGAAAGATGAACCTAAGGCCTTTGGCATACAAGTGGCTGTGGTCCTCTTGAAGAACCAGAACTATCCTAGTGGAATGAGCGTCTGGTATAGGCACTGTTACTCTTTCAGGTAAGTAGAAAACAGTACTGGTAGAGAAGGTTCTTCCTGAGAGGACATGGTTGATCAAAGTATCCACTGAATAATTGCCCTAAAAACCTGCCTTCTCCCCCCCCTCTCCCATTTGAGGTCCAGCAATCAGTCTCAACCTCCCTAACTCATGAGAAGGTTACAGATACAGAAAACATTGCTGTATTAACATATTAACATTTCTCCCTTGATCCCAAATGTATCAACTGCAGTAAATGCATCTTTAATACAAAATCTATCGACAGGATTTTCAGGGCTATTTAGACAGGGGCATAACAAGGGCTCGCCGGCCCTCACCCACCCCGACACGTACAGCCGCAAACCTCCCTCCACTGTCATATGCTCACACAGGCCATAATGCATTAATTAAATGAAGAAGAGTTGTGGGGAGGGGAATTGAATGCTATACAAGAAGCTGGCCCCACGGTCTGGGGCCCCCCGCCCCCCCCCCACAAGGTCTGCTTCCTCTATAGTCAAAACACTGTATGTAGGACAGCAGATATTCTTCCATAATCTTCCCCTAAACAGCCTTTACATTGCCCCTCCCAGCCACTGCTCTTAACCCCACTAAGGTGTAGCACTGCCTTAAAATTATGAGATATTTTCAGTGTTATACGTAGAGGGCAATTTGTGGGATATGCAGTTGTGTTTTGAACCACATATTCACATAACCTTTGGGAGTGCTGGACAATTGAAAGGCTGAAATCTTCCTTGTTCCAATCCAACTTTAGTCATCTGGTTCTGCTGTAGGCAAACTCAGCAGCCTCCAAAGGACTGTGCAACAGAGGGCAAGAAATATTTATGCGCCTCTTTTTCTATCACAACTTTTGGTCATATAAACATTACTTTATACCTTTAACATCAGTTGTTGGGTCATTATTTATGACTATTTCTATTGCCACATCCACTTATTCAAGGTGTAAATAAGATTTAGGGGTCATTTACTATTCACCCCCCCCCAGGGGTTAACCATGGAACACTTTTTCCAAGGAATGGCTGCACTGTGCACATTGAGGTCGATTTAAAAAAAATCCAGCGTGAGGGACACAGCGAAGCACCAGGGTGTGCAGACCATAGGGCAGGTACTAAAGATAAGGCCCCATTGTGGCCTCCATTCACTGCTGCTCAATAACTTGCACAGCTGAATGACATGCAAGGTAGAAGGCAGGATGCGTGCATGCCACAAAAAAGGGAGTATTATTTGTCAATATATCTGTCAAGTCCCTGTCCCAATCTAGCAAAGTGGGGAAACAAGTTTTTCAGTACCTAGGTGAGAATTTCAGTGATATTTAAAGAATGTCACAGCCGTTGCAGCAACGCTCCATGGAAAAAAGGGATGTTGCAATACTTTTTTCTGGTTCTTTAAACACACAGTTAACATTTATTTAGTTTAGTTGCATGTGGCCTCAGTATCTACCATAACACATCAATAACATTGATCAAATGCACACAGTCTTATTTATATCATAACTGTGCATTTGATTGTCCACTAACTAAAACAGAATTGAAGAAAGCAAACATCAGGGATCCTAGAACCCAACTGACTTATGAGCTTTTACCCTTTACTCCATTTTGGTGCAGTAGAGGAGGGGTTAAGGAAGAACTGGAGTCATATGCCTGAACCATAGTAGAAATGAAAAGCCAGTACTGCACTGAAGTGTAAACGTCGGTAGTTAGGATGTTCGTTTATGCTAAGCATTCATTTTTTTAAACTACCAATACTCCAGAGCCAGTGAGGCAGAAACTAATGTGAATGGTAAACAATCTTTGTAAAGCTCTGCAAAAATGTGTTTTTTCACTATAAATATAAATAACAGGAAACAAATAAACAAAAGAAAGCAGTCGAGTTTAACTAATAATTAGAATTAATCCTAACTTACTAATCATCTATAGTTCTTTGACTAGCTATTTGTGTTATCCATAATACTTCTTGGCGATTTCTCTGATAATAGTCTTACTTCCAGTCATGTCAATTTTTTTTCACTTCCTTCTTACAGAGATTACAGAGATTATAACTCTTTACAACTGTATTAGTGCAAAGCACATATATTAAAGCTACTTGAAGGTGGAAGAAATATGTATTATGTAAATTACTTATTACCCATTTATATAGCACTGTTGTTGTTAAAGCTCCTAGCCTAATTCTTCATGATGTTGTTGCTACTAGGTGTTTCCCTGTATATAAGCCCCATACAAAAAGATCTAGATTGTAATGAGATCTGGCCCTGCCAGTTTAGCCAAAGTTCTGAAGGATTGTATATACACAAATACAGCCTAGAGTTACCGGTTGTGCTGTAACAGCCAAGGAGATTACCAATGTTAGACTTTATTTATCTTGTTTGCTAGAAAGCTAAACCAACCTTTAAATCTGGGGAAGTAGTCAGAAAGATCCGAGAAGCCAATCTTCTCTTCTAGTAAATCAGTCTTATTTAGAAACAGGATAATTGGTGTTTCCCGAAACCATGGCAGCTCTAGAATATTTCTAAACAGGGCAAAGCTTTCCTTCATGCGATTCTATGAAAATAAAATGATTGACATGCAGTCATAACTACATGGAATTAAATTCTAATGGAAAATTTAAAAATTCTCGGCATTAATTAAGAAGAAATGACTGTGCAGGATTAAAAAAAAATTGACAGTGCTTTTGTATTGGCTTGCTTGCAGAGTTTCTAAAAATTACTTAGAAATTATGGGCTTCTCACTTCATGGGAGTTCTCTTCCAATTTCTGGTCATATTCACTCAGAGATGCCAAATAAATGAGAGCAGACACATTCTCGAAAGAGTGAATCCACTTCCTCCGCTCTGATTTCTGTCCACCGACATCGACCATTCTGCTGACACAGTTGAAGGCAAGTTAGGAACATGATAAGCTTATCCAAGAGATGCAACATTGAAGAACATTTACCTAAGGTCCATATTCTCCACAGAGAAGCAGTACTCATTGATGCCTGTGGTTGGCATTCGGATTCTGAGAATGTCCTCATCTGTGGGTTGGTACCCATCCTGTGTGAGACGCTCCAAATTAGACAAATAGCTTTAATAAAAAAAAAGAAGAAAGAAACAGAATCTATTACCTTCTTTAATACTTAGAGAGACAGTTGACTCCTACCATAGACTACCTAACTTTATCCCTATAATGGGGAAAATAGGACCTGCATATCTGGTGCTCAGATGTGTGTTTTCATGCATCCTCCATGTACACTCCTTTATACAGTACCTCAAAATATTCAGTTGGCAAAGAGTGATGGTTATGATGTTGTTACAATATTGTAGGGTTGGAAGCTTCAGCATGGAAAGTATCAGAACCACACTGTGTTTACACTAACCACCCCACCTCTGACACACTTGGCCAGCAGATCCACCATACTAGTTGGAATGCTGGTGGTCCTGCTGGTGAAAGGGTAGTCTCTAATGGTTCTATTCTCTTCTAGTTATAGCAGAATCTTCTGATGTACACCTAACTTGATAATGGTTGCTAGTAAAGCATTTAGGGGCAGATTCCCAAAAAGGCAAAGTGGCAGACGCTAGAGACAATTCTCCAGAAATCCCATCTGCAGGGACATTGCCAATACCAACCGTCGCTAGTGTTAGTTCGCACCAGTCGACTTTTCGTTCTGGCGAACTGTTGTTTCTCCGCAAATTCACTAAGATGCTAATTTTTTATTTTTTCTTAAAGTTACCTCTTTTGCCAGAGTTTACGTTGCCACTTTAGACCAGGAAAACTAACAACACAAAGCTACATCTAAATGCATTAAAGTTGTAAAAAACGGTTGCAACTTTTATTTTTTTAAAGCTGGATTGCCTTCAAAAGTCCAAACTATTAAAGACTTTTGTGTGAACAATATGAAGGACATGCCACATTTTTGATGGGTGGGCTCCAGTCTAAGTGCACTTGATAAAGGGCCTAGCCCGAAACATGTTGTGTCTGGTTACATTCCCAATAAAAGATTTTGCAGTCTAAGAATACTGCTGTGGAGTTGTCCTGCATTTGGATTTTCATTGATTGACTCGATTGGGGCATCAACACAGGATACCCCGCAGGATAACCAATCAAACATTTAAACGGTGAGCTGCAGTTCATCTTTACTTACAATAGACTATTTTCCACATTGACTTTATAGGTTATGCCAGGACTGAGGTGAAAGAATAGTGTATATTTCAGTAATAGTTTTACTTTTATAATTACAAAGGAGCTAAGAAATAAGCTAACTATTCTATGCTAATGTTTACCCCATGTATTTAGATTGCTTATTGATGGGACCCTTGTGCCTACACCATTACGGAGGCTGGAGGTCAGCAGATGGAACAGATTAATTTCAGTAGCCACAGGGCTCAATGCTTCATATGATATCAACTTCAAAGATTATACTTAAAGGAAATTGGCACGAAACATAAATATTTCTTCTCACCCACTGCAAACTATTGTATTTATATTAATAAAGTCTGCCAGTTTGGCAGCAATTCTATTCGAAAGAAAACAGAGATGTAACATTGAATCGTTGTATAACTTGGCATGAAATATATCCCTGAAGTTCTCAACGATCATCGCCCAGTTTACAGTACACCTACAAATATATTTAATGAAATGTTACAGTTTCTAGCAATGTGTCATTTCTGTAGGGCCAGTGTTAGTTTCTAACAGCTATATTTGCAGCAAATGATTCCCTTTTATAATTCTATTATTCCCGCTTATTATTTTTATTTCCTATTAAACATATGAGGGCGTAGCTTAATAGTCATGACTAATGAGATTGTTAGACAGTATGGAGAAGGAACTCAATACAATGTGGAAAGGGTGTCTCCCTGAATAAGAGATACTGCAAGATCTACACCTAGCCCCACTAATGATGTAAAAATCAATGTATACAAAATAAGGAAGGAGGTAATTTTTTTTTACCAGAAATTCACCTCTTTTAGTGCACTGATGAAAATTCTCCTTCTCCACATGCCCCAAGCACGTGTAAAGTAAACACATGGGTAAGGGCTCCTACCTCAGACATCAGCAGCCCTAGAAACACCCCTGTGCCCAGAGTTAATGTTCTATATGTTGTCAACTTAGACAAGCAAAAACAATAAGGGGCACTTCAGAAATATATCAGCTCTACTAATGTATATATGAGAAAAAAATGTTCTGTATACAAAATTCCTTTATATTTTACAGACAAAAATCTTTACTAGAAAATAATATCTTTATTAGCAAGAACAGGGAACATTTATGGGGACAACTGTTGCTCCATCATTTTCTAATATATTTGGGCATGCTGTTATACTCCCCTTGACTTTGATAAGCTTTGGACCATTTTGTTTATTCATTCATTTAATAAAACTTACAAGATATATAGGTGATATACTGATTATATGGATGGTGAGATTGGGGAAGCGTATAACATTTAGAACCTGTCTAAAACTATGGAAGATGTTCTGACAATACCAAGGAAAGCTATTGAACAACAAAAGCAAGTAATCATAAAGTTTTTGTAAACCAATATGCTAAATTCAACAAAAAACTGTAAAATACAATTAGGAATGATTGGCCAACTGTACAAGGAGATAAACTGATGCATAATCACCTCTGCAGTCCCCCATGTTTAGTTACAAAGGAAGAGAATAATTAGACATGCCTTCCAAATTGTACAAGGAAAACCAGGGTGCAAAATTTTTTTTGTAACTACCAAGCTGGGTAAGGCACCATGTTTGAATTGTGTATGCTGCTTAGGGGTCATTAAGGTGACAGAATTAACGACCCCAAAAATGGGTTCAAAATTTTCCTTTTTGTTGTCCATGTGCCTAAGTGCCCAGGTGGAAAAACATGTGGGCCAAACTAATAGGCCAGTGAAATGCAGGATCAAAGAACACAAAAGGGGGAGGGGGATAGGAATTTGATGAAAAAAAAAACCCAGTACAGACACTGCAGTAGCCTATAACTTTCATGAAGCCAGACATAACCAGTCCCAACTCTGGTGGCAAGTTCTAAAAATAGAACTAAATGTTGAGTAACATGTTCTAATACATGTATGTGATCCGTTATCTGGAAACCCGTTATCCAGAAAGCTCTAAATTATGGAAAAGATTTCTCCACTAGACTCCGTTTTATCCAAATAATCCAAATTAAGAAAATGATTTCCTTTTTCTGTGGAATAATAAAACAGTACCTTGTACTTGATTCCAACTAAGTTATAATTAAACCTTATTCAGTCTACCATTTAAAATGTTATTCTTAAACCAATATAGTATTTTTTTTAGTTGTAATAGAGATGAGTAGGTAGCCGATAAAAGTAATTTTGCCTGGTCATGTGCTTTCAGAAAGAGGCAGCACTTCACAATGGAACTGCTTTCAGATAAGATGTTTTTCTCCTACTCAATATAACTGAAGGAATCACAACTTGGGTTAGCAGGACTTGGATTTCTACTATTCAGTACTTTGCTCATATGAACTAGGTGGGGCATTTTGAAATATGGATTCTGCTGGAGTAGTACTAGTAGTTGATGCATCCTAGGTAATGCTGTAAATCTTTGTGTTTGTGTAGTATGTATACACTTGACAATGGGAATGTCTGCCCAAAACATTGTTGTTGTGAACTATCAATAAAGGAATCTTGCACTGCCCTCCAGCTTCCTCCAGTTTCTTCATGTCACTACTGAGTCTTCAAGACAGGAGCACAGGGGTTTAAGCAAAAAGGATTGTACTCTGCCACCCCTGTTGATAAAGAATGCTTAATTTCGGTTACTTGCAAATAGCATCTGCTGACATTTTCATTTTAAGAACATAGGCCTTGTGATGGACCAAGATAACCTCAAGCCTAGAGGGAAGTACATTTACACAATGCACATAAAGCATATGTAATTGTATAATATGTTGAGATATGAGGAAGTCCCCTGCCTTCCTTTCTGTACATTGATGCCAGCATCAGAGCTAATCGACAGAGAAATAGTTGTACAGTATATGTAATAGAGTTTAGTAATATTACTCCTTTAATGATAAATATTTGGAAATAACTGAGATGAGGGGTTGAGGTGTGTCACATTTGAGGCATAAGTAGAAAAATGAAGAGCAGGTTCTCTGAAAGGTAATGCTGCGAGTGTGGGGATAAAGTTGCAAAACAGGGCAGATGAGGAGAATCTGAAAAGCATGACGTATAATTAAGGAAGAAGGAAGTGAGAACAATTAGGAAACAATGAAATTAGAAGCAAATTAGGGAAATCTTAGAGAGCCCTTTCACTTAAGATGTCTGGAATTTCTAGAGGATACAAATATATTTATTTTCTGAAGCAGCAGAAACATGCAATAGAACCTGGGGCTCCTTATTGCTCATTGTGGTAGAGGATGAAGGGATATGATGATCTTATATTACTCGTTTTTTTGTAGTTTTTTTAGTTCTGTTATTGAATGAACAGTTTATTTGAAAATTATTTGAATGATAAAGGCGTACCTTAACCATATAAGTGCTGTAAAATGTCCTGGCTACTGTCAGTGATATGCTAGTAGAAGAGCTCTCCAGTTACAATTGGAAGCTGTTAGGAGACAGTAGGGGGAGAGCTCTGCTTGTGAGAGCTTACATTTTAGGTTTGGTGTTGCCGATGCTCATAAATACTCAGCATGTTGCTAAAACCCATAAACACCTCAAATGTACTCTTTTAGACTCTTGGACCTGTATATCATTTCTGATTTACCAACACCGGTGACCCAAATATCATAATTTGCAATAAAGAAAGTCAGGAATGCATCTCATGGAAAGAGCCATGTAAAGTAAGACGTGGGTACTCCATACATTTTTGATCATTTGGTTTTATGAACAAACAGGAACTTCACTGATTGCAGTACAGTCCAATTAATATTTTGGTGCACAGAGGAATAGGTTTAAGCATGCACTAACTATGGCTGTGCCTGTGTACATTTAAATGTCAAAAAGTCTACATTATTCAAAAGCTTTATGAGCATTTTCTGATTGTTTGGGGCCTTTTTATCATGTACTCACTAGTTTGTTGAGTCTAGTAGCTGAAATTCCCTCCTCCTCTCATAGCATCTTTGAATTCCAGTATCACTCCATAATTTGCTAATGGCCTTAACATGTGGTTCCTCAATCCTCTGGATTCTAAATGCATATAATTCTCTGATCATGCTTCCATTTAGCTGTAGGAATGAAGAGTAAGTGAAATGTTATTATATATAAAATACATAAAGAAGTTGTAATGAATATTGAAAAGTCTACACGAGGTCTGACAACACATCGCAGACAATCTGTTTAAAACAGGTATCTGATTTCTGTGGGTTACTAGACCTTTAATTTTATTTTATAACCCCATCAGAATCAAATTACTCTGAGTAACATACAGATATAATATGAATATGTAGAATAACAAACTGAAGACTGAATGAGAGTCTCCCATCCAATTGCGGTGACTCACATTTCTTTGATGTGGCTTCTGTCTCATTGACTGATGGCACTAAAAATACTACAGCGAATATTTAAATACCTTTAAATGTAGCACATTTTGCTGCCCTTTGAAAGGTGCCTATATATTTTGTTTGTTGTTGTAAGCATGGCCTTACCTTAAAGGGGACCCGTCACCCAAAAAAAAATTCCAAATCCTATTTTATCACATTAGTCAAGCAAAATGAACTTAAATGACACTGTATAAATTATTTGAATCTTGTTTCCTTCAGTCTGGGGATTCATAATTATAGCAAGCAGGAAGCAGCCATTTTGTGGACAGTGTTATTAAGACAAGTCTTGCATCATCTCAGAATCTTGTTTTGCACCAGAATGGGGGACCTGATGTCCATTTCCTTGCCCTGGCTACACAATTAAATGGTAAAGAGAACGGGGGGAATGTGTGGAGAGCAGTGACATCTAGGAAGTGCTGAATGGAAAGTGAAAGTAATTGTCTGCCCCGCCTCTATGCCACTGGCATAGAGGAGGGGCAGACAATATTTGATTGACAGCTGAGATTTTTAAATGAGCTTACAACAGCTATGAATGCTTTAATAAAAATTAGAAATTGGATTTCATGTTTAATTTGAAAAGGACTTTTATTATACAGATTTTTGTGTCTGGATGACAGGTCCACTTTAAACCTCAGCAGTTGAGACTTTCCTCCTCCTACTGGATTTATTTAGGCAATGTAAGATTGATATGAATGTGTTTCTTAGTAGCTCTACAAGTCATTTACCTCAGAAGCCCAGTTTCATTGTTATACACTAATGAGATTCAACCAAATCAATAACATTTCCAAAGAGAATGACAGCGCTTCCTAAATGTAAATCTGCCTTTATTAAAGCCAAATGATTTTTTTTAGACGTGTATCCCAAATGCTGTCTATTCTCTTTGAAAATGTGTGATTGACTGGTGTTAGGTGACTCCAGTAAAACATTCACCTTTAAGTTTTTTTAAATTCTAAGCAATTGCCCTTTTTTTTTTTTTTTATTTGTTTGTACAGTTTTCGAATTATCTAATTTCTTCTGACTCTTGCCAGCTTTCAAATGACAGTCACTGACCTTACCTAAAAATTCTCTGTAAGGCTACAAACTCATCTTTCTATTCAGGCCCTCTCCTGTTCATATTCCACTCTCTCATTCAAATCAATGCATCAATACTGCAAACTGACTCAGACAATCTCTCGCTACATCATACTAGTTAAAGGTGAACCCCTTTAAATGATACATTAAACCTACTAAATGGTGATGACTCTAGAACTCTAAAGAGCTTGTTGAAAGATGTCAGCACAAAATCAAAAAGCATTTCTTTGTCCAATTATATTATCCCTCTTACAGGCAAGCCAAGGTGCATATTAGACCAATGACGTCCCAATTTCCCCAGAATAACCTTTCCGGGGAACCGGATTCAAACCAGGAAAAAGGGGTTCCTTTAGCTGAGTTTTTAAGCTAAGACCTGAATTATGGGAAGGCTGTCTCCCATAGATTCCCTTTTATCCAAATAATTTAAATTTTTAAAAACAATCTTCTTTTTCTCTGTAATAATCAAACAGTAGCTTGGACTTGATCTAAACGAAGATATAGGAGGCAAAAAACAGTCTATTGGGGTTATTTAAAGTTTAAATTATGTTTTTGTATGATATAAGGTATGAATATCCAAATTACAGAAAGATCCTTTATCTGTAAAATCCCATATCCCGAACATTCTGGATAACAGGTCCGATACCTGTACCAAATTTCACTTTGTGACGTGAATCATGGTAACCCACCCTAAGCAACATGGCTTGAAACTATAGATAGTTTCGGTGTAAAAGGTAAAAACTGTCCAAATGATCTACAGCATTATATAGAAATGTACGACACAGAGAGCTGCTCTTTACATTGCTACATATCCAGACGGTGTCTGAGGAAATCTCAGCATGACATGTGACTGAGATAAACTATGAAGAGTTCAAGCTTGTCTTTTATACAACAGTGCTACAGTCTATAGAGTATAACTTCTAGTCCTCCTGTCACAAAATAGTACCTGATTGTTTTGTATGGTGTAAGGCACTTGCAAAGTCTCCATGGCCCAAACTAGGGACTGTGCACAGGTGACAATATTTTGGTGTACCAGCCGGGCATAAAACTTTCGCTCTTGTTCTGAGAATCCTGTTCCATGAATGATCCTCATCTGCTTTATGAACGTACTCTTTCCACTCTCTCCTGTTCCTGTAAGGCAAATCAGAGACTCATTTAAATCATCAGTTCTTCACTTCAACTCTCTGACTATATGTGACATTTCTTCCATATCTCTGTTTTCTGAAGTTTTTATTTAATGTTTACACTTCTGCATCAACTGGTGGAAGATATTACAGATATGTTGACGTCCGATATTACAAAATAACCACAACATTGCTTTTATGGGGCTTGTACATACACAGACCATAGAATCTAAGCTGCTCACATATAGAAAGACCCATAGTTCACTGTTTTCATCCAGTTCTATGATTACTCAGCAAGTCCAGTTGTTTTAGATTTAACTATACTAGATGTACCATGACTGGATTTTCTAGTAGATTTAAGGTATGAAGATCCAAAGGTCCAGAGCTTTCTGAATAACAGGTCCCAGACCTGTACTAGGGGTCTTAACTGATATTAGTCTATGCGTGTTGTTCTGCAGTTCTGGAATATAAACTATGATATGTTTACATGGGTTAATGTAACCATAGCAAGCATGCAGTGCTTTGAATGGCATAGTGGAATAAATAGTGAATGACAAAACTGGAATAAAAATGTGAAAATGTAGCCTCATGCTGAGTCTTTCTTGTTGTCAGTTTACAAGTCAAAATTGTCCCAAAGTATACATTTCTATTTTCTAGTAATTAAGACTAATGTAAATGTATAACACACAGGTTGCCCTCTTCCATAATTTGATAATTCAGGAACAGTTTAAAAAAAACAAGGGCTTTATGATTGCATCCCTAGCAAATCTAGAGAAACTTCTGAAATGTAGGTGAATATACTCCAACATATATGCCAGGCAAGAGCATTTTGTACAGAAGATCAGTTACTGTATACTAAGATTGGAATGTCTTTAATCCCAGCATAGCAAATTCACACAAACTTAATATTAGTAACAAATAGGAACACAACACAGTAACTGCATTTTATACTTCTGCACCGACTGGTAGAATATATTACAGATATGCTGACCATATTACAAAATTGTGACAAACACAGAACATAGAATCTAAGCTGCTCACATAAAGAAAGACCCATAGTTCAATGTTTTCATCTAGTTCTATGATCTCTATTACACATAAATTATGAGTTATCAATGGCAAGTAAAAGGGTTAAAGAGTAGTTCCCTTTTACAAAACGTATATTTTTTCAAATAGTGCTCTATACATTAGGATATTTTTCAGCTGCTTTCTACTTTTTTCTAATATTGCCATTTTAAAAATACATTTTTTTATTTCCTCTAGGGGGCAGATTCACTAACGGGCAAATATTCGCCAGCGTCAGCTTCGCACCCATCGCACTACTTTTCCTGGTGCAAATACGCTATGAATATCCTAATTTGCAAAAATGCGAATTTCTGTCCCGGGTGTCGAACGCTTGCGACTTTTCGCTAGTGTTACTTGGGCTGTGCGAGCATTTCATAGTGAAGATGCGCTAACATTCATTTGTGCCTACCGAAACATTCGCTAGTGATCTTGCTCTTAGGTTAATTTGCATAGGGCGGGAAATTTAAAGTTGTATGGACGTCTTTATTATAAATGTTGCTGCAAATGGTTTAAGTGACTGGTTTATATTACACATGTCCAGGGAACCTTAATAAAGACAAGAGAGTTAATATAATGCCCTAAACATGAGCCCACTGTAAAATGAATGTTCCATTTGGCTCACAGGATATGATGTCAGTGACAGAAGATTGAGGAAGATTTTGCTGCTTTATAGCACTTCGACTGGAGTCAACTTGGAGAAAGAGGTAACGTTCAGTAAAATCAACATTTTAGTGAATTTGCGGAGCAACGTCTGCCTGCCAGAGCAAAAAGTCGTCTGACAATAGAGTGTGAATGACCGCTAGCAATGGTCTGTTTCGCTAGCGAATTGGCGCCTGTTAGTAAATTTGTGATGTCCCTGCGGGTGGCAACGCTGGCAAAAAGTCGCTAGTATTTCAATTCAAAATTGTTAGTCCATATAATTATTCAGCAAAGCCCAAGGGACTCGCCCCAGTTCCAAAAGGCAATCAACTGCAGAAAAGTTTATATCAAAAACGATATAAGTCCCAAGGCCTCTTCAAGTAAAAAAATATTAATTTATTGTTATTCACATTAAAACAGTATCTAGTACATACTACCCCACATATCCCACCTTACGCGTTTCGCACCCTCCGGCGCTTAGTCATAGTATGACTAAGCGCCGGAGGGTGCGAAACGCGTAAGGTGGGATATGTGGGGTAGTATGTACTAGATACTGTTTTAATGTGAATAACAATAAATTCATATTTTTTTACTTGAAGAGGCCTTGGGACTTATATCATTTTTGATATAAACTATTCTGCAGAAAAAGTCGCTAGTGTTAGCCACTTCGCTCTTTAGTAAATCTGCCCCTAGAAGCTTAGCATGCCCAGTTGCCATCTTGGGAACATTGCTACAATTTATTTATCTTTAGTTACTGTAAGTCCAATAGATAATAATTGCTACAAGCTTATATTTGAGTTGATAAATTTTTTCAACAGCAGTTCCTGCAGTCCCTATGGAGCATCATATTGTCATAGCTGCTCTGTAACAGAAATTGGATCTCCCATTAAAAAAAACAATGATCCAGAAAGCTCTGAAATAATGCACCATAGATTTCTAGGTGTAGCAAACTTGTACAGCAGCACTTCATTTTGATTCCCCACCCCCTTTACCCTGAAGTGTAGTTCATTTCCTACATGGTGAAGCACATATGCAATTCACTACCCTGGGGTGAGGAGTACTCAATGTGCATATACTTAATTAAAGGGGTTCTTGACCTTTGAGTTAACTTTTAGTATGATATAGAGGGTGATATTCTGAGACATTTTGCAATTGATTTTAATTTCTTACTAGTGGTTTTAATTATTATATTTGTGGTTTTTGAGTTATTTAACATTTATTCAGCAGCTCTCCAGTTTGCAATTTCAGCAGTCTGGTTGCTAGAGTCCCATTTAGCAACAAAAAAGATAGAGGATGCACTGAAGGCCAAGCCAAGTCAGACCAAAAAGTTAAAAGGAACAAAATAGTACAGTTTGCAATTTCAACAGTCTGGATGCTAGGGTCCCAATTACCCTAGCAACCATGCATTGTTATGAATGAAAGACTGCAATTTGAATAGGAGAGTGCCTGAAATTGCAAACTGTACTATTTCTGTTCCTTTTAACTTTTTGGTCTGACTTGGCTTGGCCTTCAGTGTGTCCTCTATCTTTTTTGTTGGAACCTTACAGAGCATCTGTGTTTAGATGGGGTCAGTGACCCCCATTTGAAAGCTGGTCAGAAGAAGAAGGCAAATAATTAAAAAACTATAAAAAAGCGAAATGAAAACCAAATGAAAAAAGCCATTTCTATAACATACTAACAGTTAACCTAAATTTGAACTACCCAAGGCCAAAAGAAGAGATATTTACAACATTGAAGATAGGCATGTGCCAAATTCTGTTCTTGCAACATCTTGTCATATTACATAAAATAAGTACAAGGAAAGATTACCATGTGAAATATGTATGGGGAACAGCTGACTCAGGTGGCAGCAGCCATAGTTACCAGGCGCAGCAAAAAGCAGCTCCTGGTAGCTTTAAGAGCTGAAAATTAAAATTTTAAATCAAAATTTAGGATTTGCAATTGCAATGCCCCCTCAACCAACCCGATACTCAGAAAGGTAAGTACGGGGTGCAAGGGAGCATGGCATCCGAATGGGCTGTCTCAAGGTAGATAGGGGCCCAGGAATGCCCCTGACCATATAGATTATTACATTTACAGAAAGCCATGCAGGGATCTTTATAGGGATAACCAACCACAACTGGCACAGCCAGGGGCGTAATTACAGAGGAAGCAGACCCTGTGGCTGCAGGGGGCCCAGGAGCCCTAATTCATATACAATTTCAATAAATATTGGTAAAACAAATCAGCCTCTAAACATTTTGGGGGTCTGAAAAATAATATATAGTTACCCCATAATATACCCCAAAATATATTATTAGTTACCCCACTGGCCACAGCTCCAGGAAGTAACATCACATACTAAACAGAAATGACATCATATGCAAACCAAAAGTGATGTCACATTACACCACTTTCTCCCCAGTCTGGGACAAAACTCTATACTTACTACACTGCTTGTATGATTTCAAAACTTCTCAAGGCTTCTCCATGTGTATAGAGCTGTATGTATGTATGTTTTTGTGACACTGTTTTTGAGTAGTTACCAATAGCAACTAATCTGCAATTTATTTTGTACATGTTAGAAAATAAAAGGTTACTTGGTTGCTGTGCACCATGTCTAGTGACCTAGAAACGAATCAGTGGGGCAAATTCACTAAGATTCGTAGTTGCGCCAGGCGTAACTTCGCCGCACTTCGCAGCACTTCGCCAGGCGTAGTTTCGCCAGCGCTTCGCAAATTCACTAAAATCCGAAGTTGCGCTCAGGGGTAGCGTAAGGTTGCGAAGTTGCGCTAGCGTTGATTCGCTAAGTGAAGCGAAGTTACGCTAGCGAAGGCTAATTTGCATACGGCGCGAAATTCAAATTTCAATGGAGGAATACGTATCAGCACTACAAATGCCTACAAAACCTTCAAAACATCAAATAAAAATTTTATTTTGCCCTACACATGTGCCCACTGTCTAGGTAAGTTGCCATGAGTCAGGAAATGTAGGGGGGAAGGAGGGGAGCCCCAAAATTTTTTCGATCTTTTTCAGCCTATCACCCATAATGTAGAAAACACGCCAGCGTTTTTTGGGACTTAGAAAAAAAATTTACTTTTTTTGAAGCAATCCCTATCTACTCTATTGCGCTTCACCTGGTCTGAGGTGGCGAAGGAAGCCTAGCGTAAAAGGTAGCGTTCAATACACTGCACGCGTTAGTGAATTTGCGTAGTTACGTCCGTAGCAAAACTTCGCCAGGCGTAAGGGTGCGAAGTTACACTAGCGAATCTACGCCATCGTTCGTTAGTGAATTTGCGCAGTAACGAAAATGCCAAATGCTAGCGAAGTAACGCTAGCATTCGGCGCTTCACAAATAGTGAATTTGCCCCAGTGTGTCTAGCAATGCATAGCAACCAATCAGTATGAAGCATTGGTTTGAACATTTAATTGGTTGCTGTGTATTGATAGACCTTGAGGAATATTTGTATATGTAATTATATTGCCCTTAAATTCAGATAGCGCATTTCTTTGCTATCAATAATATTGTACCTAAGCCTAAAATATAGTTGCAATATGTTTCAGTTTCATTTATGCTGTGGAAAAGAGGTTGTCGCCAAGTCTTCTGGTCTAACTGCAGTCTGATAAGACATGTACAAACTGAACAAACTTTTTGCACTATTTCCTTGTCAGATCATTTGGTTAATCTGATTGGTAGAGAATGTGTGGAAAAGCCAATGATAAGAAATAGATATTTTAGAAGGTCACAAAAACCCCGTATTCAGTTATTCTATGCAGTTTATGCTTTCCAATTAGAGAAAGCTGACCCTTTAGTTGTGTATTAAAATTCCAAATATATATTTAGGCACAAATTAAGTGAGAAAAAAACACTTATACCTAAAATAAAGTAAATTCTGACAAGAAATGGGCATGATTTTTTAGCAGACAGACCTTACTCCATGGTATCAGAGAAACCATAATTCAGATCTTTTTTAAGAATATTTTGCAAATTACACCAAAAAGTTATATCTGACCTATTTCGCACTATGACAACGCACAGTGATTGTTTAGAAAAGTTGAACATCTTTATCCTTTGCCTTGGTGTCCTCTGGGACGTTCATTCTCTCTAAAGGGAACATGCTTAATGTTCAAAAATGTTATATCACTTATGTACTTACCACCACTATATGTGAACTTCTTGGTGGAAACTTTTTGTTATGTGATATTGCTGACTCTCGGAGGAAATAAAAATAAAAATTTTAAAAAAAAGTTATATCTGATTTGTAGCTAAAGGGGAAAAGCTTTTTATGCCCTTGATGCCCCATTGCCCTGTTCTATTTGTGGTTTGCTAGGAGGTATTATTGTTGTTATTATTATCAAGTATTTTTAGAGCACCAACATCTTGCTCAGCGCTGTAAAATTAGTTTGGTTATTCAAAGAAATCACATGAATAACATACATATAACATGCAGAGTTACATACAGTACAAAATGACCAGTTCTGATACAAAAGGTGAGGAAGGTTCTGTGCAAAAGAGCTTACAATCTAGAGGGGAAGGGAATGAGACACAAGGGGCGGGAGTGGGCAAAATCAAAAATAAGCAGTTGAGAGATGTAGCATGTGATATTGCATTTGGTAGCTAAACAGAGTGAGGGTAACTTCTCTAAATAAGGTGTTTTAAGAGATCTTTTGAAAGCAGTTGCTGAGGTGTATAAGCCTGGCAGCAGTGTTCATTATGGACTGGAGAAGTGACACTCTCGGGCGGGGAAGGCCAATTAAAAGAGAGTTACAGTAGTCTAGACGTGATATGATGAGGGAGTGAAAAAGAATTTTGGCAGCATCTTGGGTGATAAATGATTGTGTTTTGGATATGTTCTTTAGGTGAAATTGACATCATTTAATAAGTGACTGGATATGAGGAATGAAAGATAGGATAGAATCTAGGATAACCACAAGGCACCGGGCCTGGGGAGATGGGGTTGTGACATCCAAGTCAAGATAGCGAGGAGGAGGAGACCCAAGGAAACCCGAGTTAAGAGCTCTGGATTGAGATCAGGAGTGGAGAGATAGATCTGAGTATCAGCAGCATATAGGTGGTATTGGAGAACATACGAGTTGATTAGTTTGCCGAGGGAGGAAGTATAGAGAGAAAATAATAAGGGGCTCAGGACAGAGCTATGAGGAACCCCAACAGAAAGAGATAGGGGAGAAGATAATACTCCATTGTAGGAGAAACTGAAGGAACGATTAGTGAGGTAAGAAGAGAACCAAGACATGGCCATGTCATGAAGGCTAAGCGAATGGAGGGATTGGAGGACTAGAGGATGATGCATAGTGTCCAGGGCCGGATTTCATCTTTTCATGCCCCTAGGGCGCCTGGGTCCTAGCGCCCACACGCAAGCGCGCACCTCCATAAGAGCATATGCGCCAGTCCCCCAGCCGATAGGTCCTAGTGCGCAAACACCCTCCCCCCCCACGCGAGCGCACACTCCCCAGTGCTCTTACAGCGCTACTAGATACTGCTTGGGCGGCATGGAGTGTTGTTGCCTAAAACCAGATTGTAGGGGTGCAGTAGGTTATTGTCAGAAAGGAATGGCGTTAGTCGGTTGTAAGTAGTACCTAAACAAAGTGCTGAGAACTTATGATTGTATCATAGGAAATCAACACATTAGCTTTGGATATTTTTTATTATCCTAATTAAGTTTAGCCCAGCTTGAATTAGTTAATGAAGAAGATACACAGAAACTTAACTCTGTTAAAACCACTTTAATAACATTGTCAAGACTTTTTAAGGCATTTTGACAATCACACTTGTGAATTTTATCACCACTTTACAATGTATAACCATGATTTGTAGATAAGATTTCCCAATAAAACTTTGTACAACTCTAAACTATTTAAGGCATCATATGAGATAAAAAGACCTCTGATAATAAAACAGTGAATCACAAGTCTAATGTTTCAGCAGGACCTGGGCTATGCAAACAGTTTGGGTGCTAAATCTCATATAAATGTACAGCATTACTTTTGTCTTACTGAGAATTCATGACTCCTTTTATGACATGGATGTGAGCCTTGTAAACATGATACTGGGAGAGCAGGGACTCATTTGGGTCTGAGCAGCCTGAGGCCATACAATTTATCCCCTAAAGCAGGGGACATCATCTTTTGTTTACCCATGAGCCACACTCAAATGTAAAAACTCTCTACCAGAGCCAAAACTAGGGGAAGGAAGAAGAGACACGTGCATTACACCTTAGCACAACACATCTCTACTCAGAAAACCTTTTAGGGATTGTTTACAGCAAAATACAAGGATATCAGAAGTTGCCTGTGAGTTCTGTGGCCTATATAAGAAAACTGCAGCTTTATGCTTTTTATGTAGTCAGAGAACACCTTGGTGACATATTTATGTTTTTATTGTTCCAGACGTCTCATTTACTACTTGGTTATGCCATTGTGATTCAACTTATATGTCTGTCAGTCCTTCTGATTTGCCATATAATTTTCTCCTGCCAAGCACAGATTAAATCATCTGTTACCAACTGAAATATTGTGCACATTAAAATTCCTTGGCGTGGATGGCTCCACAGATTCCCCTTATCATTATGACATTTACTCAGCACAACTCATAGATTACTCATCATGTCCTTCCATTTGGTGCAAGGGAAATACATTTCATATTTGTAGTCTAAATGCATACGGCTCATCAAAAGGTAAATTCATGTGTGTTCCCCTACGCATTACCTGCTTAGATCATTTCCTGAGTAAATAATAAGATCTAAGAGTAGGGGAATGCAAAAAGACAGGGAGAAAGCTGATATGTTAAGTTAATTATTTTCTTCTGCTTACTCAAGGGAAGAACCATTGATAGGATGTATACACCATAACCGAAACTCAAATATATCTGACATTTATACCTGGCTAATGCTAAGGAGATGCAAAAATTATTTGATACAGCTATGGGGTAAATAAAGAACCAGAGTCAATGTGACATTTACTTAGGCATTCACCTGAGTAAAAGTAGTTATGACTGGTTAATTCAAGACCACTATTTCTTATGTTTTTTTGTTTTGGATGATCTGTCCAAACTGTAAATTTTATATACTGAAATACCATGTTGCCAGGTGCACCTGAGACAGAGCAAGGCTCGAGCCAGGGGATGGGGCCATGACAAGGTTAGCAAAGTCCTGGGAAGTGGACAGTTCAAGCATTGTGGGTAGGGGAGTGTGAGGACCTGATTGGCTAGTGGGCGCAAAGGAGTAACCATACTAGACAGAGGGGAAAGGAAGGGCACCGTTTTACCTTTGCAGTTGCCACCCTTCCTCCCTATATTATTGATCCCATTGAGTAATGGTGAGGATGTCAACAGGAGGAAGGAAGTCACGGCCAGGACCTTGGTAGGTGGTAAGGACCAACATGAGCAGAAGGTTAGGTTGGAGCCTAGGGATTAGGGCCATAGGCCGGTGGTAAGTTGGGGCTGTGGTGGTTAGAGAAAAGGGGAGGTCTACCCTCAGGGACCTGACTGTGGATGGGTGCAGCCTTCAGCAGCTTCTTGTTAATAAGTTATCAAGATATTTAATGATTTGGACTGGTTATTATTACATTAAGTGGTTTATAATGTTTCCAAAATCATTTTGATCTGAACTGTGTCTGTTTAATGTAAAGGGGACGGTAATGGTTTTAATGGGATAAGGTTGGGGTTTAGAACATTATCGCTGCCCTCGTCATACAGTTCCAGTTCTTTTAGCTGTCAGCCCAAAAGAAAGTGTAGAGACTCTGAGGGTTAGACATTTTCACAGGCAGTTTTCCTTTGTAGTTTGGACACCGAAAGTGGTTCTTAGATGAAAAGCCATTTTCCTGAATACTATCAGTAATTTGATTTGGTTCATTGTTTGCCCAGTAGGTGGCAGTGCTTAAAAATATAGAAGAGAGAGCACCCATGTGCTTGGGGCAATTTGACTGGGTCTGAGTCAGTGCCAGATCCTGTTAGGGAAAATTCAGCTAAGTGACAGCTGCGTTTGTTATAGTTCACCCTAGGAGCAAAAGTTAGTAATAGATTATTTATTGATCAGCTATTTGGCTCCAACAAGGACAGTAGTTGGGGTTAGCACCTTTGTGGTGATCAAACTAACAGACAGGGACATGAGGGGGTGAGCTCAGGGGCAGGGAAAGTGCCAAGGAGCAAAATACCTCATAGGATCCCTAGTGCTGGGGAAGTATTGCCAAGACAGGTTGTACTATATCCCCATTCGGACGCCCATTGACTTTAACACAAGCGTCAAATTTGACGCAAATGACTTAAATTTTCACAATTTCTTTCGCGAATTATGCAGGATTTTTTGCGGGAAATTCGTGAATTTTCCGGCAAAGCAAAATGGGAGAAATTGACTGTTCACAAATTGACTGATGTGTCACAGAATTGCTGCCTCAGTTCAGTAAACAAGTTCATTGTTTGAAGAAGCAATATGACTGCAGTAATGTAATTTTGCACCTCACCAGGAATTGCCTATAGCCTAAGGGTGCCTGGGATACACTGGCAGCAAGTCACACTATTCCTACACATCTCAGTCCCACCTAAGAAACAACAGAATGTGAGCATCCACGTATGAACAATTGTATAGTATTTTGTTGTAAGCCTGTGATCTGATTGGATACTGTGGAGGGTCAGCCACATTTAGGATTGTGGTTCTCTTGTAGATGGACAGTAGCATGCAGCATTATGAGCTTGTGGTTGTACAGCACATAAAACCTCTCTGTATGGACCAGGGCTATCATCAATTAACTAAATAGGTGTTTATTCTTTGTTTTTTATTCAATGTTTCATTACTTCAACCTGGGTCGTCTGGTGGGGCCCAGGGCTCACCGGTCTGCTATTTCAGGGCCCCTAGTCTCAACCCACCTTCAAACCCCCCCCCCCCTCCTGCGTACGCACGCGTGTGCATGCGTGTACTTGATTTTTTGCCATGACCGGCCTGGAGAAGGAGGTCGGGGGCAGGAACAACAGACTGGGACAGGGAGCATGTCTGGGCCGCTGGGCCAGTGCGACCCTGACTTCAGCAGTCTATTTATGGCACGGGACAGTCCTTGCGGGGATTGGCCTGCAGTGAAAGAAGCAAGGCTTCCAATAGACGGGTGGGGTTTGGGCAGGATTGGGCAAAGTGGAGGCACTTCCAGTCTGACCTTATTTAGTAGCCCTTTATAGGGTTATCATTTAGAATAGTGCAAATGTCCATACTATTTCACAGCAGATGCTTTTTCAATCTAGGTAGATTAGATTCCTGTTATAGGTAAAGTCTGTCCATATAGTCTCTGTATCAAAACTGCATACTTATAGCAGAGCTTAGAAAATAAACATAATTTAAAAGGACTAGCATTATAAGAACAAGCAAACTACACTGTACCAGTTTTAATGGTTTTTAACATATTTTGTAAATTGTGGGGCTTTACAGAGACTACTGTTTGTTTGCTAAGTATGCTTTTGTGGCTTATTTTTTCAAGTAATAGACTAAACAATGTGGCTTGGTGTCAAGACATAGCTGCAAAAAGAATTGAAACTTTTAATCATTCCCCTAGTTACACTACATTATAATAGCATTACAGAAAAGTTAAATATTATTAAGAAAAGAAAAGTGTCTTAATATAATCTAATAATCAATAATATTTAGTGAAATCTTAGCATATGTTATAATCAATAATAGTTTCCTCTAGATAAATAATAGTAAATTATAATAAATATAATTCATGATATCATTTTTAGTATTAAATACATTTTAAATAAATTAAAATAATAATAATTAGTTCTGAGGCTACTTAAAAATGTGGTACTAAAAGCTTAAGACATAAAAAAAGAAATTTTAAAACAACAGTTTTATAATTTATCATTCAAATTATTTCTTCAGGTGAACTCTACTGTAGTCCAAAACCGAACCAATATTCATATAACATGCAAAATATATATTTTTGCTTCAAACTAACATTTTGCAGCTTTTTGTGTCTTTTTCAGGAGGTGTTGCATTTATATTGCAGAATAATTTGAATTGAGCCTCTTACAGAAATGATAAGCCCCTCGTTATCATCTCATGTGATGCTGCCCATAGCAACCAATCAGATCTTTGCTTTTGTTTTCTAACTTGTACGTGATTGTTGAAATCTAATTGCTGATTAAATGCTATGGACAACATCACCAGTGATGTTTTTCTCCAATGTTTACCACAGCATGATAAATAGGCGCCTTAGGATATGAAGATCCAAATTATGGAAAGATCCATTATCTGGAAATCCCCAGGTCCTGAGCATTTTGTATAACAGGTCCCACTCTTGTATAATGCTTAAGATCATGGACTAAATGCCAAGAAATGTTCTCATATTATCTCAAGACATGATTTGTTTTTATTCTGTGTTTAATCTGGACAAATATCCCCAACTCCCTGTTAATAAATGTTATACCTCATCTGTTACTATACAGTTTTATATCACATAGATCAAGTACAATGCAATTCAAAATAGACACCTCAGCCATGACCTAGTTTTACAACAGTCATCACTACCTGTTCTGATTTTTCTTGTTTTAACCATTATCTGGGTGTGTTTCCACGCCCCCAGTTTATCCACCACACCTATACACATGTTACCCATCACACAGGAAGAATTTAGCTGCACAGAGAGGCCATGAGTTGATATAGCAAAGAAAACAAGAAAAAAGGAGGGAACATGAATAAGGTCGATAATGTCAGACAATGTATTTTAGGCCTAAGACAGAAAGATAACTGCTTGATTAATCACACAGGAAAGGAATTTTTACATGCAAAACAGGTTTTTCTGCTAATGCAATAAACATTTTCCCATTAAAATGTAAGATGTAAGATCTCTACTTCTGCTAATGTATTGATGATTTCCAAAAGCCTCTAAGCTTAGAAAATGTGCTTCTCAACAGCAGCCAATACTGAGCATGTTTATTGTCAATGACATTCAAAAGGTGGCCAAAGAGGACCAAAGATAAGGGAGCTGCATTGGACAACACTAAAGGACGGTATCATAACTGTTATGGGGCTAAACCGCTAGGCAGTATGCTTAGTATATACTATAAAATATAGCACATAGCCATATTTTTTAGGTTTAGCTCCTTTAATGGAGCAAAACAGTCATTTGCTAATAAGGGATGCATAGTAACAGTACATTGCCTTGCACCAGGTTTTAACCCCGAGTACAAGATACAAGTGATCCAAACATCAGTTAGTATTGTAGTAAAACACCTTTAGTCAAACAGCTTTAGCACTCATTTTTCTTCTGCTCCAGCACTTATTCCTCACATATACTGCCATGCTCATATTAATTTTTTCACATCACTCTCATTTATATCAACCTCAACCAACAACATACATCACCACTTCCACCGCACCTTTTTTAAAAATATGGCATACTTTAATAACAATCCATCATTATCTAGCATTCACACCCTGCTTTCTGGCACACCCAATGATTTTAGCTATATTGTCTCCTCCCCACAGTTTCATCATTAAAATGATACTGTAATCACCTACGTTTCCTAAAATCCTTAGTAGAACGGGTGAAGGAAGACCTGTTTTGAGGTGGCAGAGGTATATTTACAAAGGCAGGTTAGCAAAAAACTATTTCCTTCAATTGAATCTGATCATGTTAATAATTGAAGTCCGGTATTGGTATAGTAGCTTATTTTATTGTTGAGAATAAATAATGCATAGCATTGTTTTCAGTTCTTATTCACCTGCAACTCCCATCTTTTGTTGCCCATCACCTGAAAAAGAGATTAATCTGTGGGGCACAATGTTGTTTCTTTATCTTAATACAACTGCTGCTATGTGGTGCTCCATAAAATGTGTGGCCTGGGGTCAGAGGAGGGGTTAAAGTTCCTGGGGGTTTATAAGCCACGTGGTTAAAAAAAACTCTCTCCCCTCACATCCTGTTTGGTATCTGAAGTGTTTATGTCCAGGACATGTTTATTAAAAGTGTTAATAAATAAACAAAATACTGTACTACAAAGACTACATTGTGGATTAAATAAAGCTGTGGCTAACCCTTACCGACATATCCTCCTAATTAAGTTTTGCTTAGTTTTGGGCAGAGGGTAGACAGAGTTAGTGGCCTATTTAGGAAGCCTTGATTTTTTTCTGGTCGTGTTTTTAAAGGGGAAAACTCACATTTTTAGTGAAGAAAACGTGATTTTTTAGAGATTTATTATACCTCAATAATCCAAAAATACTCCATCTAAAACCTGTGGAGGTCATGTAGAAGTCAATGGCAGATGTCCCTGAAGTTGTTTCTTGACATCGTGATCTGTTTTGTATAATCTGATAAAGCCTGGGTTTTCAGGGGACAACTCAAAAAACTCGTTTGGTCTGGGCGACAATTCGTTCAAGTCGAATTGTTGCACGATTTTGTTGAGACTTTTTCCCACACACTTATTTGTGCTGATTTCAAGATAAATGCGTTAAATTTGTGGATGGGAGTTAGGTCAATTTTGTTAATAAAAAAATAGATAAATACCCCCCTTAGTCTCTACAGTCATCACTGAACTTTGAGGTATGTAATGGTGAACATATATAAATACCATACACCCCTATTATCCTAGTTGTGTTATAAGGAATGCTGGATTCCAAAAAGTATATAGTTTTGGGTCACTCCCTTCCCGACTGAATCTCCACTATATAAAATATACCTAATCACGTGAGTTTTTTCACTGGCATAACACACTGTTACAGTGTAATAAGTGGTGCAGAGTTGGTTACAACACCAGTAGCTTATTGCAACCAATCAGCAGGTAGATTTTTTGATTGGCTGCTGTGGATTACTAGACCTGAGGTTAAAGTTGTCCTATAGATGCTGCTTAAGTCCCACCCAAGCATGTCACAAACAGAGCTTAAAGCTTGTGCAAAGGGTTTGTGTTAGACTTAAAATGCCTTTAGATAATGTAAATTTATATAATATAAATATATATTTTAAAAATGTAGCAATTTACAGTATGTGTAATTCTGTCTTGTTTACAAGCAATAGGGCAATACCACCCCACTATATATGTAAAACAGTTCCAAAAGTATATTGGATATTTTGCTACTTATCACAAGAGGTGTTTATGCAAGGCTAAATGCCAGTTATTTTTGTATGAACAGAAAAATGCTTCTGGATGAGGGGTCTTTGCATACTTTAAGTGTACTAAAAACTAATTTAAATATGAATTAAACCCAATATGCTGGTTTTGCCTCCAATAAAGATAATGATATTCTAGTTGGGATCAAGTACAAGGTACTGTTTTTATTAATACAGAGGACAAGAAAATCACTTTTAACAATTAAAATGGGACACGGCCTTCACATAATGTGGAACTTTCTGGATAACAGGTTTCCAGATGACAGATCCCTTACCTGTAGTGGGGGTGGTTCACTAACAAAGTGGCAAGAATTTCCCCCAGTGCAGTGACTTACAGTAACCAATCAGCAATTGGATGTGCATTGTTGCAAGCATTCTAGTGCTTAAATTGTAAAAATTGTAAAAAAAAAAAATTATTTATACCAAAAGGCCATAGAGTATTTAAGTTTTTCTGCCCTGTAAAGGTGAATTTCCATTGTAATTTCTAAACACTTGAACCCTAAATATCCTGAATAATGACGCTGTAGAAAGGATTGCTCAGCCTTTCAAATGAGTGCATTTTGCTTGGATGAATGGTGACTTATTGGAATACTAAAAAAAAATATCAGCAATATTCCCCTTAGAGACTTAACCCACCAGTCCTTAGCATGCCATTCTGTGTCTGTTTATTAACATTTTGTGTATTTTAAGAAATGTACTTGAACTGCCCCCATCCTCATTTGCTCCTCCCTCCCTCCTGACTTACTTAAATTCATCCTTAGAGATAGCACAACCTAAGACCCTGCATAAATCTATGTCACCACATTTTCCCATCAGCATTCTTATTATCTGTTGCCGAATCTTTGTATGAATGGTTTGTTACTGGGAAGGTACGTCACTTCAGTCACCTTTCATTTAGGGCTCATCTGTTAAGCTGAGGTTATTGTGTTTTTCAATACTGACAAGGGCAGTTGGGACCCAAATGGAATTCTTGCATATGGACTCTCAAAGGTTTTTGTCACCCCCACTAAGCATCCTCGCATGGTCTCTTAACTTACTGATACATTGAAATCACTACAATCATTATATTACAGTTAATTCAAAGGTTCACACACTTACCCAGAAGCAGGAGTTTTATCTCAGCACGGCTTCTCTCCTTCTGGAGTTTAAGAATTCTTTCAATCTCTCTGTTCACAGTCAGAGCAGTAATCTCCTCCTCAGAGATACAAGGAGGGAAGAAACAGCCGCAGCACCACCAAGGCATCTTGTAGTACCAGGTACAAGATGCCTACTCTCACCTTAAGGCTACCCTCATGTCCTGGCTTTGTGTTTCCCACGGCAAAGTGGAAAAAATCCAACACAACAGAAATAGGCGCTGTAGATACCGTTTTCTTTAATTTTCAAATGACTCTCCCATTCTTTGGACCCAGGTGATATGATGAGAGGGCACACACAGGTATCCAATGGTGTTATCCCTTATAAAATGCAGAAAATGATCATATTTAAAATTATTGTCTGCGTCTTCTGTTCACATCCTGGGCCATTTGATGCTCATCCCACACAGAAATAAAATGAAATAAGCTGAGCTCAGAGAAATGTTCAGGGGATGCTGCCAGATCCAAGTGGATTCGGGACAAGAGAAGAACTTTTTTGTGAGCTGACAGTTCTGTGCCGCACCTGTGTTGTTGGTGCCCCTTCTTTACAAGCCGGCAGAACAGGTTATGAGCAACACAGCACTGCCTCCTTCCCTGCTGGTAAATTCCAGACAAATAAAAGCAATGTTAAAAGAGGAAGAGGCTGTAAGAGAAGTAATCGTTTCAGTTTTCTCCAAGAAAACTCCAAGTGATAGACATGCACAGTGTTCAAATAATCATTAACCCTTGCTTCCTGTTCTAACTGTAAATTTGCTAGTGTTTTTAATCAAATAGTAAAATAATTCTACAGGCAAATGGTGACATTATTTTCTAGTATTCTCTATTAGAAAATCCAAGATAGAAAAAAACTGCAATCTCAAAGGGGTGGTTCATCTTTAAGTAAAATTTTCATATGTTAAAGAATTGCTAATTCTAAGCAACTTTTCAATTGGCCTTCATTTTTTTATTTTTTATAGTTTTTGAATTTATTTGCCTTCTTCTTCTGATTCTTTGCAGCTGAATAAAAAATGAAAATCAATTGCAAATTGTCTCAGAATAGCATACTAAAGGTTTATTTAAAGGTGAGCAACCTCTTTAAGTACTAAAGTTTGCCTTTGTTACCTGTATACATGCACAAACTAAACAACCAGAGCTGTGTCTTTTACTTTCACATTGCTTTGTATCATAGTTAGAACCTCCATTATTTCCTGTTAAATGATCAGCGTATGACACAAAATGGGGTCTCAAGGGAGAGGTTGTTTCAGGCAATACTTATGGATTTGTGTATGCCAGTTTAATAAGGTTAATTCTTATCAAATTGTAAATTATCTGTTGGTCAAGTATTTGTTCTCAACATACTGTATAGTGGAGCAGAAGCTATATATAGTAATAGAAGAAGAAGCCAAGAGCAGTAGTTCCCAAACCCTCCTTGGTAGTCTCAACGTAAAGGGCAGATAGGGTTGGACAAGAGGAGAATGACTGCTACTAGATATACCTGAAAGCCTATCTGAAAGGTCACATAGGGTGGAATATAGGATTAACATTTAGTTACTGCCATATCAGTAGAAAGCTTCCTGTACTTCGCACAGCTGTTATCATGGCAATGGCGAATCAGGGAGCTGGAATTGCAGGTTATTAGGGCCTTTTTATTTGTTTTTGCAGCTATTATAGACTGCAGCTCGGCCCAGTTTAGTACAGCCTGCAGCCCCCCCACTGGTCCTCGGACCGGTGGTTGGGGACCCCTGCTTTAAAGGCTTAACCTTCTAGTGGGACTGGAACTGAAAAAGCTCAATAAACCACAGTGCTAAGATTTTAGGAGTCTGTAGTTGTAGGATCCTCCACCAAGAGTAGATTTTGCATTGCACTGTATACATCACAGTGTTAGTTAGCGTTTTTAAACTTTACCTTTAATAAAGGACTGTTGAGTGGCAGAATTGCAACTAGTGATCTCTAGTGATTTGTATCTATCCTGGAAGCTATGACCTCCCAATGCCCACGGTAATTCCTTTTGACTCAGAGTTAGAGTGAACCTCAGATCTCTGCCAATAGGTGGGGTCTGTATCTTGGTTGTAAACAGCTAGATGTCTGACAAGCTGAAGTAGTTGTCCTGGAAAAAACCCAAGTGTAATTAAATATTCTTGTTATTGTGTTGCTGGTTAAAACTGTATTGCAAGGTATATTTTGTTGCTAAACCCTATTCCATTTTTCCAGTTGTACATTATACAGTTTGTTACCTAAAATTCAATAGGGCCCAATGATGGACAAGAAGCCAGTGTTCACAGTGCAAATATCATGCTCAATCTGGCATTTTTGGTCCATTGGGGCGAGATTCATGAGCAGGGGGAGGCATATAGGCATCTCCCTGCTCATGAATACAGCACTGCTGCAAACACATTGGCGGCATGAATACAGTGTTGCATGCATTGATCAGTGCTGTATTCAAGAGGGGCTGCATTAAAGAGGGGCACCTATCCGGCTTGAGGTACAGTGTGCACCCAAGGGGGTACACTTTCCTAATATATATAGATGCTACACCTACAAAAGTTACTGTATAATACTGTATACTGTATAAAAGAATTCCTTAACACGCATTAATTATCAGCTCTTATGCAGAACAATATTTTTAATCATTCTCTGCCTGCCTGCATACCTTGTACTGTACCCTAGGCTGGCATCTCAAAAAAATCTCCTTTTTTAACAGAAAATAATGTGTTCTTGTAAAGACTGGCAATTGTTGCCACTAAGGGGATGGAGTTGTATGTGAAATTCACATATAAAATTGTAATCTGATAACACCACCCATTATTATCTATTTACAGTTAGCTCTTTATTGCATTCGCTCTGTTATTGCATTTGAACTCAAGCACTGCTTCTATCTGATCCATAGGATGAAGATACCCTTCTATTTTCTTTGTGCTGACAACATCTTTAATTCACACAGAAGCTTATTTGTTCTTTAAAGTGCAACGTGCACTAGATCATTGACAAGTGCCTGGATAATAAAGCTATCCCAAAGTCCAAAATACTTCTACCTAGTTACAAAAACTAAATATTGTTCAGTACAGAAAAAAGGTCACATTGGGGTATATTTACTAAAGTATGAATCTTTCCTCCATCTAAACGCTTCTAACGTTTGTCAGTAAATCAGATGTATTTTTATAATGACATCACTTGAATTTGTATTTGTGCAATTGTGAGTGTAATATGAAGAAATTTTGCTGGTGTAAATACTTTTCATAACTATGCCAGACGGTGAATACATGCCACAAAGCAATCTTGCCTTGCAAGCCTGGGCCTGGCAAATTTACTTTTGGCTTGAAAATTGCTGTATTGTTAAGTTTCACAGCAGCATAATTGTGACTGGCAAACAGATGCCAATGTTCATCAATGTGTTATGTTAATATTTCAAAATCTGCCATTCTCATGTTTTAGAAATTGCGAGGAGAAGTTATTTTCAATTGTTACATTTCACACTTTAGTGTATATACCCCAATGTATCTGCTCAATACAAGAAAATTGGTTCCTTTCCATGAATGCATACATCACCCATGATGTTGATCCTGCAGTATAAATATTCCTAGAAATATTCCTATACAAAATGAAAGATCAAGATCGGAGTAAGCCAAATACACACACAGCTTGGGCTGGGGGGGGGGGGTCAGACACTTGAGCCACCTCTACTCTCTATGTGGTGGGGTTAGTAGAATGAAAACAGCAAGTGGGGAAGTCCGGGCATAGTGATCCCTCTGACCTCTCTCACTATCAATGTGCAGGGGTGTTACGCCATTATGCTCTTAGGTTATAGAAGTAGGTCTATGATCCATAGAAGTCCTGAGGTCAAAGTCAACAGTTTGCCACAATCTGGTAAAAGATAAGTAAGTTTGTTTACCTTAATCGTTCCCATTTGAAGGTTATACTCTGTGACTGGCAACAATTTAAATACAAAGATGCTTTTCAAAGTTCAGGTTGGTGCCCTGCTTGTACAACTGAAAGCGTACCCATTCCTACTTAGTGGTTATTAGGCAGAACTTATCACTTCACCCTTTCCTGGTGGCCTACCATGCCCCTATTTCCTAATTTATTTGGTATTCACGAATAAATGTAATTCCCCCAGGTAGCTACCCACTAAAACTCCTTATGGAGCTATGGTTGCCCAGTGTGGACCCTATCAGTACTCAATCTGGTTATTCCTTGATCAGTGAGGCTCTTTCCCATACCCCAGTGGTTTGGTAGCCTCCTGCTACTAAATCACTGAACTAGAAATGTCCAGATAAAAATGCAACAGTAGAAGGTATGTAGTGCCGTCTTCTCATAGTCTGATCATTTAGAAAATAGTACAAAAGCATAGCCCATCTACTCTAACAAACATACCACAGTTCATTTATCTCACTGCATGCACAACTGCTGCCCGTATGTGATGATAGTTAGTATTTACCAGTCACTTGCATTGAGTTTATGCCCCATAAATTTTAATCACCAATTATCTTTCACTGTTTTTCCTCTTGGTAGCTCTGACATATTTCACTTTATAAGAGTGCCATCTAGTGGGATCTTTTTTAAGTGCCATAAAGCCCGTGTTACGAAAAGACATGCAGTACCTCCCAATAACCCACCTTAAACAGAAACACAAGCGAGAAAGTGCTCATGTGTATCTGTGATATAATTTGTGCAGTCAAATATAAAAATGACCCTCTACAATGGGGAGTGATGGAAGAAAGGCATCCATGGAGTTGTAGGGATTTCAGCACAGTTGTCCCAAATTTTCCAATTTAAAGGATGAGGGATGCAAAAATTGTGGGCATGGGTAAATCCTTCTATGGATTTTATACAGTAAGGTTTGACCCACAACTTGAACCAAGTTGCACTGGGATTTTGGTATTGGGTTTCTTTTATAGACACAATATGAGATTGGACAGCAGACCAGGTGGCCTAGTGTGGGTCTGACTCTTGGCAGATGCACAGTTAAAAGGCAGATATTCTAGTTAAATTAACACACTTTGGGGCAAATTTACTAAAGGGCGAATTGGGCTTTTCTAGCCAAAAATTGCCAACGTGACAATTCGCAGGGGCATCGCCAATTTATAGTTTATACCTGCCAGATTGATAAGATGAAGCTATATCCACAACAATCAACAAGTCAGTGACATCATATCATGTATGCCAAAAAAGTAATAAAAAAAGACAAAACACTGGAGTTTTTTCACATTTTAATGTGGGATTATGTTTAAAAGTTGTAAATGTTAAATATATATTTTTAAAATGTTTTAACCATTTGAAGCTCATGCCACATTTGTTTTAGGATGGGCTCATGTCTAGTACAATAGAGGAAATATTTTGTCATTATTTTGCTTCCTTGGACATTTTTAATAATATGTGGCCACTTCCAGCAATTTCACCAACACTCACTAATAAAGACAGATATATGCCCTATATTTAACCGCTTTATTTAAATTGACAAAAGCATAAGTTTGTTAACAAAGTTTCACTAGGAAGAAAGTAATTCTAGCGAAAAGTTGCTTAAAAATGTTTGTGCTGATGCATTTTCTCTGTCAAAACTTTGCCAGCATTCATCTGCCAATTAGTGTTAAATTTGGGTATTCACTGTGATTTAACGTCTGACAAAGTTGTGCAAAGTGTGGCGGAGCCTTCCGAGGTGAAAATTCACCCTTCGCCCCATATGAGAGATGGGATTCAGTGCCATCTATAAACTCTTCCAAAGCCAAAGTAAAAAATATTTAGTTCTAAAGCTGCATTTTTAAAAATTTCTGGGGTTTTGCATAGTTTACTGCTAGTCACAAACATGTAAAGAAAGTTGGGTGCCAGGGCCAGATCGCTATAACATGGGACCTTTAGTGCAGAGTATCTGTGACTTTAACTGAGTCAATCAAATTTCTAGGAATAATGTCCTCCAAGGTCATAAGGTTCCCAGGAAGGATACTGTGGTCACTCTTTGCTTAGCCTGTCAGAATATTATCATGTGACATTAGTTTATTTTTTTACAACATGTAGATTACAAACAGCATTTTTTGCAAACTAAAATAATATATTTCTGGTGAATAAGTTAAACATGGTTTTATTATCCGGTGCAGCCAGCCATCTTTGCCATTATGTATGCAAATTGTGTTGTCACTAAACGTATGCTCAGCATTAAGTACATGATGAAGGGCACCAGGCAACTAAGTAGCTCTTTTGAGACTGCCCTGTCCTTTATAAAAGAAATGGGGTTATAAAAGGTACAACATTTGCTACATGTCTAGCTACCATCAGCCACCTATAAGCATTTATTGATCACATGTTTAGCAAAGCATCTATTCTCAATCTTCTCTATAAATTGGTCATGTAATAAAAGTGTACAGTTTGCTACATGTCTAACAACTTATATCAACTAATCACATTATTCACCTCTTTAAAACTAAACAGCTTAATGGTTGCTAAGGGTTACTGCACCTGAACAAACTTAATGCCTGCTATTATATAGATACTTTCCATATGACACCTGACTTAGAAAGTCAGGTAAATAGAGAACATTTCACAAGAAAGTTTTATTTTGTATAGTTTCTAGAACAAAAATAGAATGTTTCCTCAAGCTAACAGTTTTCCCTACAAACAATTCCACATTTTACTTAGCAAATTTGGTAAAACCTCTTTACAACTCCATATGGGTCTCTTACAATCACAAGCACAGTTGCAAGCCTGCAAATTTACCTGCAGCCAGCTGGGTGTCCAACCCCATTCATTTAGGTACTTGTGTTAAACTGTGTTCCTTGCACTTCAAGGCTGCTGCCTTCCTCCTGCCTCCTGTGTCCCAACTGAGTGATCCACTTATTGACGCAGGGAAATTCTGATAGCTCTGCTACCTCCTAATCAGGCAGTAGGCAATTGTTTTCAGATTGTTCCTCAGAAATAAAGATTTTATTCCGTTACTTTCCATTTTTTATTTCTTACCATTTTTACCCACTCAGCAGGGCCAAAAAAAAGAAATGTATCAACTAAAGGTATCAATTTATAACAGTTTACATGCAGTTTACAGGATCTGCACTCCCCCCAGAGCCGATTTAGAAGGTAAAAAATGTAATTTACCCTTTAATATTAGAAAAATGGTCATACATAGAAAATAGAAAGCAATTGGGAAAAGTATTTACTATCTGTTGGAAGGTGAACAACCTTTTTAAAAACCAGTATCATGGGGTTGTTCTCTCTGGTGTTTCCTAGTGCAATTGGGGCAGCAATTCCCCCCCCCCCCCATTGCTATAGAGTTCAGAAAAAGTTTTCTTAGCACTGATGGCTTCTGCATTTAGAAAATGTATTTGTAAAACACTGTATTGTAAACTGATTCAATTTTGCAGACTTTAGTAATGTAGAACTGGAGGCCCAGCACCCATTTTTAGGTTCTGTGGAGTAATGTCCCCAAGGCTTCATTGTTTTGTTGAACCTTCTGTAGCAATGAACGACTATCAAAATTGCTTTCCTATACGGGGTATTATTAAGAATAGCTTGCTGAATTCTATTGCTGGTCTCTCTAGCCTGGGTAAAATGCACAAAGCTTGGTGCATTATGAGTGCCTTGTTTAGAGTAATGTCTTGGTTAAGAGTCACTGTGCATTGTATTGTTGGTCTCTATAAGGTATGTGTTAAGACAAATTGTGTAGCTGTGGCTTGGAATGGGTATAGCTTTAAGAGTATGTGGCCTTAAAGAGGTTGTTCACCTTCCAAATACATTTTCAGTTTAGTTGTTTTCGGATTGTTCACCAGAAATAAAGACTTTGCTTTCCATTTTTTTTATCATTTTTCCAAAAAAGTTTAAAATTGAATGTCAGTGTCTCTGGTGTCTCAGTCTGGCAGATCAGTGATCCAGGAGCAGATTCTGAACTGTTACAATTGGATATAATCAGTGGCTACATGAGTTGATTTCTCAGCAATATCTTTGGAATATTAGCAACAATTGTATCAATTCTAACAGCTACCTTAAAGGGGTTGTTCACCTTCCAAATACTTTTTCCAGTTGAGTTGTTTTCAGATTGTTCACCATAAACAAAGAATTTTTTCAATTGTTTCCATCTTTTATTTTTTACCATTTTCCAAAAAAAGAAAGTTTAAAGTTTAATGTTCCTGTCTGTGGTGTTTCAGTCTGGCAGCTCAGTGATCCAAGAGCATTCCAAAACTGTTACAATTGGATATATTTAATGGCTACATGAGTTGATACATTCCTCAGCAGTATCTTTGGAATATTAGCAACAATTATATCAATTCTAATAGCTGCCTTTAATGAAATTCAGGGATTCTGCATTTTAACTAAATGAAATTTAGAACAGTTAAAGAGCTCTCGGAGGCAACCACCCCCCCCCCCTCCGAGAGCTGCTTTAGAAAGTGAAAAATGAAACTTCAATATTAGAAAAACAGTCACAAATAGAAAGTAATTGTAAAAAGTCTTTATTTCTGGTGAACTATCTGAAACCAGCTGAACTGAAAAAAAGTGTTTAAAGGTTAACAATCCCTTTAAAGGACAAGGAAAGTGTAAAATAGAATATGGCTAGAAATGCTGTATATGGGAAATTCTCTATAAACAAGGGAATTATGGTTTTGTAATAAGACAGGTCTTCCCAAAATTGTTGCCACATTGTAAAAATTATGGAATGATGAAGAATGTCATTTCTTTTTAATTCTTAGAACCAGGGACCCTAGTCCAAAGCTTGAATAACTTCCTCAGACCATTGTTCCTTTGCCACCAAACATTACAGGTGGTGGCGCCATCTTTACTACTTTTGCTAATGCTTGGTTCTTGCACATGGAGATATTAGGCTTGTGTTTGGCTGCTCGCCAGTGCATGCAGTATTTCATGTAAAGATCCAGTTTGGAAATTGGCAGTTGATGTTTCAACTGAAAACCTGACGTTTTAGAAGGAATAACTGGATACCATTGGCCGTATAGTGGAACATTTTAGTAAAATAGTTGTTAATTATCAGTACTGTATCCCAAGCATTATAACTCTTCAACAGATGTGGTGTCTTCCGGATAGCTAAAATGTGAGACAATTTTGTTTGAAATGTTTGGTTGGTGAACCGATACATTGCTTTTCAAAAAATCCTCACATGTAACTTCAGGGTCATTTACTGGTGATGTCGGATGCATTTGCCGCCGGTATTGAAATGGAAGATCTGCATCATTTTCAGAAAAGACCGGTTTATCTGATTGCTCTGTGTTTGTAATCCAGTCACTGATTTCTGAAAATTCCTGTTCTTTATTTGACTCTATTGTCAGAGGCTCAGCAGACGCAGGATCATACTCTTCATTCAAAAACAATGTATTGATTGTAATCTGATAAAAAAAAAATTAAATTTTGGTAACTTACTCCTGATATTAGCGCATAAATAAATTGTCTAGGATCCTTAATATATATATATATATATATATATATATATATATATATATATATATATATATATATATATATATATATATAAATAATGTGTGTGTGTATATATATATATATATATATATATCTTCGTCAGGAGCAAAAACAAACAAAGATCCTGACGAAGATCCCTGTAGGGGATCGAAACGTTGAGGCTTTATAATAAAACATTTTTTTGTTTTTTCACTTAAACCCTGTGAGTGCTGCAATCCTTTTTCACTGCTTATTTCCCATGCTGGCACCCAGGTATTAATTTTGTCTACGGTGTGCACCATTCCTTTGGTTATATACATATATATATATGTATATATATATATATATGTGTATATATATATATATATGTGTGTATATATATGTGTGTGTATATATATATATATATATATATATATATATATATATATATATATATATATATATATATATATTGATAGCTCCATAGAAAGCCAGCACTCTCGAATAAAAAGTTCATATGCCTGGGTGCAGTATCAAAATTGTTATCCACAGAACCCCAAAGGATCCGCACTCTCAGGTCTTATGCGTAAAAAAAGTTTTTTATTGCAAAGCTTACAGCCTAACGTTTCGGCCTCCTCCGAGGCCTTTATTTGATAAAGGCCTCGGAGGAGGCCGAAACGTTAGGCTGTAAGCTTTGCAATAAAAAACTTTTTTTACGCATAAGACCTGAGAGTGCGGATCCTTTGGGGTTCTGTATATATATAGATATATATATATAGGACTGCAAAGACGACAAGGACAAGCACCTTCTTCTTGAGAAAGAAGAAAAGATTATTTAAGTAAATTAAGTATGTATTAAACAGAACATATTTAGAGGATGTATTGAGTTCTTGTACAGGTATAACACAGCATCTTTACACCTTTTGAACCAAAGTTCTTTCTGAAATGAAAACTGTTTTACTCAGCAAGGAAAATAATTATTTTGAAAATCAAACATACATTCTAACATTCCTTAATAGTTATATCCTGAGCATTTGCAAAAAAAGTTTTTTTTATGATTACTTTCCGCATACCCTGCAAAATACTGCATATATATTAAAAATCACCCTCCTGTAATCCAGGAAGAACACAGAACGAATAAGCACAACTATGGCACTAACTAGCGATCCTTTGGTGCTTGTAATTAACTACTTTGGATATCAGGCAAGTAGTTTAGGAACCTCTGCTTAAGAATTTGCAGGTAAAGTTTATGTTCCATAAACCTCATAAAACATTACCCCAATTCTTTTATATCTTTTTGGGGATTTGTAACTTATCCTTTCAAATATTCAATGGAATTCTAAAGCTTCCACAATTTACGGCATAGGTGTTTACATATAGTGGATATTGCACTAAAATTTTGAAAGATGCTATGTTCCTGTTGGAATTTTTTATGTTATTATATTAAACACATTTGCTGTCCTATTTGGCTGGCAGTTTATGAACTTTGCTTGCCAGGGTATCATAGTACATATGAAGACACATATTGCATTATTAAACAGGTGAATATATTTAGATCCCAATGAAAATAAAAGCCCTTTAGATTGTAAGCAGAAAAAATACCTTTCCTTCTCCTTTAAGCTTTTTAGCACATTTTGGTTGCTTGAAATAGGAAAAATATTGTAATTTGCTGTTGAATATATACATTTAGGATCTATATACAAGTACTGAATCAGCTATCCAATCACTTCATTATTTTCTACATGAATGTCTTTGTATAAGTAACTCATCAATATGTGTCCATGCATATGCCACTATGTCTAAAATAATTTGAATATACTTACAAAGTTTATAACATTGGACTCAAACTTAAGCGCACTGCTATCTTTAGGGTTTGGAGGACTGGGAAAAAGGGTTGTTTTGCATCTGAAAATAAGAAAATATTCACTTCAGAACCAAACAAGAATCTAGTGCTTTTTCAACTTGTTCGACCGGCTCACCCTAAAACATTCTGAAATGTGCTGTGATCCACAATAGTTGTGGCTAACTTCTATCATGATTTTTTATGGTACAGTTTTTATTAGTAAATGACACTGTGTACATTGCATGTGATTCATTCTACCATTTAAAATGTTGTTCTTGAACTAATAAATGTACTTTTTTAGTTGTAATATTGGTGTGTATGCAGCCATCTTGGGCCATTTTACCTGGTCATGTGCTTTCAGAAAGAGCCAGCACTTCACTATGGAAATTCTTTTAGATTAATGTTTTCCTACTCAATGTAACTGAAGAAGTTGTAGTGGGACTTGGATTTTTACTATTGCTATGGCCAGTGCTATTCTCATATCTACCAGGGAGCTGTTATCTTGTTACATTCCCTTTGTTCTACTGTTGATAGGCTGTTGGGGGGGGGGGGGAAGGGAGGGTGGTGATATCTAAAAGAGTGTCTGAAGGTTATCAGAGCACAAGTCACATTATTGGGGGCACCTGGGAAACTAACAACATGTCTAGTTCCATGTCAGATTTCAAAATGAAATGTTAGAAAACTGCTGGCTCTTTTGAAAAATGGATTTCAATGCAGAATTTTGCTGATACATTTTGTAAAAAGCATGTTTTCTCATGCTAGAATTCCTTTAAGTTATCCACTTTAGCTTATGTGCTTTCATTTGCTACTTTATTTTGATGTGAGCTGGATAATGTTACCAGGTCTCAGTTCTGTTATGTTTAAGAACCCATATCCAGCCTGCAGGGGTATGCTGACCAAACTCCAGTCAACAGAGAACATGCTAAAGTATAATACAGGTATGGGACCTGTTATCCAGAATGCTCAGGACCTGGGTTTTTCCAGATAATGGATATTTCTGTAATTTTAATCTACATACCTTAACTCTACTAGAAATTCATGTAAACATTTAAGAAACCCAATAGGCTGGTTTTGTTTGCAATAAGGATTAAAGGAGAATTCAACCCTAAAAATGAATGTGGCTAAAAATGCCATATTTTATATAATGACCTTACTGCACCAGCCTAAAGTTTCAGCTTCTCAATAGCAGCAATGATACAGGATTTCAAATTTGTCACAGGAGGTCACCATCATGCTCTGAGCAGCTGTTGAGAAGCTAAGCTTAGGGGTCGTCGCAAATTATCAAGCAGAAAATAAGGTTGGTCTGTAATATAAGCTGTTGCTACAGGACAGATTATTACATTATGATACTAGTTGCACTGGTTTTTGTGCTGCAATGTAGTAATCATCTGTATTAATTACTAATCCGCCTTATTTTGTGACAGTTATATTTCATGAGAACTGTTAGTTCCTAAGCTCAGTAAGTGACAGCAGCACAGAGCATGTACAGTGAATCAGTAGAAAAGAAGAGGGGAGCTACTGGGGCATCTTTGGAGGCACAGATCTTCCTTGCTAAAAGGCTGTGGTTGCCTTGGGCTGGCACAGAAGCTTAAAACATAATGTACTAAATTTCCAGCCTACTTCTTTAAGTAGGCTTTAGTTCTCCTGTAATTATAACTTAGTTTGGATAAAGTACAAGGTACTATTATTACAGAGAAAAAGGAAATATTTTTTTAAAAAATTGGATTATTTCAATATAATGGAGTCTATGGGAGACGGCCATTCTGTAATTTGGAGCTTTCTGGATAATGGGTTTCCTGATAACAGATCCCATACCAGTACAAATAAAACACAACATATATTGGTAAAACATGTATTGGTGTTCGGCATGAAATAACTAGTGTTGTAGCCCTAATATAGTATAGTAAAGGATCTATACCCAAAATGCTTGGGACCTGGGGTTTTACTGATAAGGGGCCTTCTGTATTTTTATATCTCCATGCCTTAAGTCTGCTAAAAAATAATAGACATATTAAATAAAGCTAATAAGTCATCATCAATTTAAAAAAAATTTGTTAAAATGTAATCTATGGGAGATAGCCTTTGCGTTATTCTGAGCTTTCTTGATAAGGGATCCCAACGCTGTAACTGAAATCTGAAACATGGGAGAGACTTTTTTCTGGAGAAGAGGAACTTTCTTACCATGCATAACTTTTTATGGGTGGCATTAAAAAAGATCTTCAGGGAAGATCATAACAGAAAGCTACAAAGAAGTATTTTAGTTCTATTGACCAAATGTAAAAATGTACGAATCAATATTGTGTGCATGGTTTATTTGTGGAGTCAAGTGGCACTATTTATGTATGGAGCCTTCACAGTAGTTCAGTTCTAGTCATATTTCAACAAATATTGGGGCCAGGGTTTCTACATATACACTGTATGTAATATCTCTGACAATAAGCGTCTCTTACCTTACAATGACAAAGTAAAAGAGACCAACAAAACCCAGAAAGGCAAATATTCCTCCAATTAATTTAGGAATCCAGACGTCATTCTCATGGAAAACTACAATCATATGAGCACTGGTTATTAAAAATTCTAGTGGAAAATATGTGTGTATGTAAAACACATTTGTAATACTTGATGTTAAAAATGTAAAATGTAGACTTGTGATTTGTTTTCTGTTATGACAGTGGATGTCTGTAACTTTAGAACGTCAAAAACTTTTAAAAAATGTCAATAAAAATTGTTGAAACATAAAAAAACTATAATGGAAATTTAAAAACCTGCTTCTTAAAGGGGTGGTTCACCTTTAAATTAATTTTTGGTATGTTACAGAATTACCAATTCCAAGCAACCTTTTAATTGGCCTTCATTACTTATTTGCCTTTTTCTTCTAACTCTTTCCAGCTTTCAAATGGGGGTCACTGACCCCATCTAAAAACAAATGCTCTGTAAGGCTACAAATGTATTGTTATTGCTACTTTTTTATACTGTTTCAGATTCAAATCAGTGTATGGTTGCTAGGGTAATTTGAACTATAGCAACCAAACTGCTGAAATTGCAATTGGTTGCTGAATATAAAACGAAATAATTAAAAAAGCACAAATAATAACAAATGAAAACCAATTGCAGATTGTCTCAGATTTAGGGTTGAACTGGGCCAGCGGTACACTGGGGAAAAAACCCGGTGGGCCCCTGGCTCTTGTGGGCCTCGCCAACGCAGATCCGCACTCAGATCAGTGGCTTCTTCCTGCGGCAACCTCCCTTTGTCGGGTGGTCACGGCAAAAACATTGCGCTGCTGTGCGGGTGCGTGGGGGGCCCTGGGCCCCTCTGTCCGACCCTGCTCCAAATATCTACATCATACTAAAAGTTAATTTAAAGGTGAACAACCCCATGATTTGATCTTTAACTATATACATTAAATACAGAGGTGTATTATTAAAGGTCAGAAAAATTATTTGACCGATGCCAAGCCCTAACCCAACTCACTCCCGACTTATATACCCATGCCCACCTATTCGAACCAGTCTACCGTTTTAATCAAAAAGAAAAAAATCCTTAAACTTTAAAACAGACATATCCTTGAATCTATATTTTACCAGTATAAAACCCAGTAATCTTGTAGTTTCTCTCTTGCAGAAAAAAGGCATCAAACCTTTCGTTTTCTAACAAAATGCACATTTTCTTAGAAAATTAATTTTTTTTTTATATTTGGTGATGTTGTACCCCTATGTACCTTTATTTTGAAGCAACTGCAGTTCTGTCTTTCAAAGTAGAAACTACATCCTGGATAATAGTTGCAAACGTTTAAGCCTCCATATTATATTTGCATATTTGTTTATAAGTCACAAAAACCTATCAATGAATGCAGTGAACTGATAGCACAAATTAATAAATATACATTTTTGTATTATTAATGTAAATGCCAATTGCATTCTTGCAATTCCACAAATTGTACTTTTTCGTTACCTTCCCTTAAATCGATAGCAGTCCACCTGCTTCCAGTGTACTCTCCAAAAATGGTGATCCCTTTGATTTCAAATGTATAATTGGATCCCAAAACGAGATTCTCTACAGGATACTGAGTCACTGAAGCATTTATATAATACACTGTTGGAGGCACAATATATTTGTGTGTTAACAGATTTACTGGTTTATTGTCTTATGCCAAACACAAGCCACATTGGTTTTTACAAGCCAAACATGAAGATTAATCACATACCACAAAGGAAAAAACAATGGAAATTTCAGATTAATGCCTAACCTTTTACAAGTTTTTTTTCATGGTTTGTGATGTTTAGAACCCAATTTTGTATAAGTCCTTGACACTGACGCAGATCAAGTTTGTCCCATTTCAGCAGAACTGAGTCCTCAGTAATATACATCACTGTGAAGTTTCCTGGCCCTACACTTAATGAAGCTGAAAATAAAATTTATATAATAATAATAATAATAAAAGCACATTTTGGGGAAGGGTTATAGGTGTCAAATATATGATTTAAAGAAACAACAATACAGTTCCATACATGAGAACTATAAATAAGCACAAATGATAACGACAGTTTGCATGCTTACTAGCAGTTAAGACAAAAGATATCCAATTTACAGCTCGCCATCCTTTGCTGAACTTTTAGGGTTAGTTCACACGAGGAGATTCGGGGAGATTTTGTCACCTGGCAACTAATCACCTTGACTTCTGGGCGACAATCTCCCCGAACTGCCTCCTCGTGTCTTCCTATCCGCTAATATGAAAAGTCACCTGCACTAAAGCACACGCGTCGCGCAGAGATTGCCGCCCAGAAGTCGAGGCAATTAGTCGCCAGGCGACAAAATCTCCCCGAATCTCCTTGTGTGAACTAACCCTTACTCCCAGCCAGCCAATCATTAGAGTGGTAGTTCAGAAGCAGATGGCAAGACAGATTGGTAATCATAATAGTATGTGAGCTTTAGGTAAGTGGAATAGTATGTATAAAAAGACTGTGAGAAGGCTTGCTGACTTAGAAAAGAGCAATGGGATAATGGCACACTTTCAACTATATGAGGCCATGCAGTTTTGGCAGGTACTTAGTAACTGTAAAAGGAACTTTTAGACAACTGCATTTAAATGGTAATGGAGAGATCCTGACAACAAGTTCCTGAGGCAACCGGATGCTCCTGATTGCAAACTTACGTCTGAAGTAGTAAGTCGTTCCAAAAGTAAACTGTCCTTTGGTAAATTTATGAACCACAATCCTGTAACACTGCATTGGCTGAAATCTCCCTGTGGAAATAAATAATAAATTATGATTAAAATAATGCCATCTCTCTAGCCTCACTAGTTTTCTGTGGTTGCACCCAACACACTGATGTTGGGAGTCACTGACATCTGCTCTAACTGTCTGATTCCAGCATAAGAGGGCAATCATTTATAATGCACTATTGACAAACAGAATAGATGAGTTATTTGTAGTTAGGGTTGCCATTTTTAAAATCTGTAAAATTTGGACCGGGGCATGGCTGGTGACACTGGGGCTTATCACGGCGAAACAAGTCGAAAATATTCCCCCATTCCTATTTGTGATATAATGGAAGAGTGGGTGCCATTTTGTGGGTGGGTTAGTAACATTAGGGGTGGAGATATGATTCACGTTACAGTCTGGTCTTTTCCTAATTTGGAAATCCTAACAGGTAATTTTCTCCAGGACAGGTGGAAATCTATTTGCCTATTTGCAGTATATGTTACCAATCTGTGCAGTTACATGCTATCTTTGGGCTACACTACAACTCAACATACCTAGAAATATTCTTTTCTTTGCTTTTTCATAGACTCCTGTTGATCTGTTGGATAAGAGACTTGTCATTCTAGTAGGCTGCCACTCAATACAGTAATTGCCTTTTCTTTTGTCCTGTACCCTCCAGTGCACAGTCAGGAATTTATTATCCAAAGTGACATTCTGAAATGGTATTTCTAAAGAGAGCAATATTATTAGTGAAAACATAAAAACGCCATATATAAAAAAGTTGCACTTAGCATTGGTGCATTTATTGTGACTTTTAATTTAAAATAATGTTTATTTTTCCAGGAATCATGCACGAATATATACCCATGTCCACCTTGTCAGTAGCCTGTGCAAGTAAAAAGTACGTGACACATACTGTATTTGGTATTCAGTGGATTCTGGGGAAGAGGGATGAACAATAATTATATAGGTCACATGGCTCATTTAGGTGCAGTTGCCCACAGCAACTAGGGATGCACCGAATCCAGGATTCGGTTCGGGATGCGGTCAGGATTTGGCCTTTTTCAGCAGGATTCGGCCAAATCCTTCTGCCCGGCCGAACCTAATCCAAATCCTAATTTGCATAATAAGGGACGGGGAGGGAAATCTCATGACTTTTTGTCACAAAACAAGGAAGTAAAAAATGTTTTTCCTTCACACCCCTAATTTGAATATGCAAATTAGGATTCGGTTCGGTATTCGGCCGAATCTTTCACAAAGGATTCAGGGGTTTGCCAAATCCTAAATAGTGGATTTGGTGCATCCCTAACAGCAACCAATTAGTAGTTAGCAGTCATCAGTCAATTACCAGGTAGAAGTGAAAAAAGCAAAGCTTCTGATTGGTTGCTATGGGCAATTGCACTGGTGCAAGCAGATGTTGTTGTAGATGTTAATCACTGGGTAGTGCTTAAGATTGATGCAACAAACAACCACCAAGCTGCAGTCATTATGTGTGCTTTGTATTACAGCATCCAACTGAACAGAGAAAATAAGTATCAGTCCCAAAGTGTTTATGTAATACAGGACATATAAAATATTGATAAATAATAATAATATCAGTTCCCAAACTATACCGTGCTATAATTCAGCAAGAATAACATATACCTCTAACATCTTCTTCAATGACAGATGACCAAAGAGGTGTTTTTTCAGCTGAATTGAAAGCTTCAACTGTGAGGTTATAGAAGGCTCCAGATATATCCATTGTGAACCCACTGGTTGTTGTATTGATCTCAAATGCGGGGACTGGGCATGAAAGGACAGCTAGCCTGATTGTGTATGTTAAATTTCCTTGCTCCTTTAGGGCATCCTGTGGGTGAGCATTCAGAAATCATATACCATACTAAGAAACTCAAATGTGTTCATTTTTCACAGTTTGGATATTTGAAAGGAAAAGACAAAGTAGGAAGTAGTTGTATGGGAACACTTGCATTTAATGCCATAAAAAGCAACACAGTTTTATGTATATATAAACTTTGAGTAGAGATATAATGATAGAGATGAGGTAGAACACATAAGTAATGCTCAAAAGGGAACCTATCCCAGAAAAAATATTCCAAATCCTATTTTATCAGATTAGTCAAGGAAAATAAACTTTAATTACATGATATTAATAATTTGAATCTTATTTTCTTCAGTCTGGGAATTTCTAATTATATCAAGCAGGCAGGAGCCATTTTGTGGACACTGTTATTAAGACAAGCCTTGTATCATCTCAGAATCTTGTTTGTACACCAGAATGGGGGACCTGATGTTCATCCCCATGCCCTGGCTACACAATTAAACAGTACAGAGAGAGGGGGAATGTGGGGAATCTACTAAGTGCTGAATGGAAAGTGAAAGAAATTGCCTGCCCCGCCTCTATGCATAAGATGCTGAGATTTTTAAACAAGTTTACAACAGCCATGAATGCTTTAATAAAAAAATAATTTTGAAGTTTAATTTGAAAAGGACTTTTATTATACAGCTTTTTATGTCTGGGTGACAGGTCCCCTTTAAAAGGTTTTTTTCTTCTTCTTTCTACCTTAACAAATCCACCAAGTTAATACATAGCCACCAGGTTTAAATCACAGCTGGGAATAAGTGCAGATCAGATCCCAAAGATAGACCATTTTTGCCCTTGTAGGGAATCAACAGTTTAGTGCTGGGATTCTGATCAGAATACTCAAAGCCAAGGGAGAGGTTTCATTCTACAGCACACAATATAAAACACTAGCAATGCTGCAGCATCTCCTTATATAGAACCTTTTTTGGATCATTATCCTTGTTTCATGGTGAATACAGTACTACTGTTTGAGTATAACTAGATGTGTTGTATGGCCTTTTGGTATAATTGTATTTATATATATTAAAACATGCACCACCATGCATCTTAACATATAGTGCTACCTCTAATATTGATATAAATGCAACCTGATGTGAGATCGGATAGTAATCTTAGAACTACTGAAGCAACATGAGCCGTTTTAAACTTAACATTCCACATTACAGAATAAAAGAAGGAAGATTAATTAAATACATCATGCACAGTTGTTTATTTAAGAAATAGAAATGTGTACCATTCTCAAGGCTAATGGCATATAATTACATTTGCATACCACTACCTAGAATTGAGGAGCAGAATAAAACCTGACTTCTGTCAAAATTACTCCTAAATGACTGGAATGATATATGTAAAGAGATTTTAACTCAATTCTGTGTAATAGTTAATAGTTAAGGTATGGAAGGTATACCTACCTTCCATTGTAGAGTTAGATTTCGTCTTCCATCTTGGAGTTTTCCCACTGTGTATTTAATTTCCAGTTTAGTAAGATCTAAATAAAAAAAATAGCTGCTTAAGACATTCAAAACAATTTGAAAAAATTACCCTATACCAGTTGAATCTGTTAATATTAATGTTAATATTTTGATGAAGTCAAGTTTATTCGCCTGCTCCACATGCTCATATAAAAATCTGGAAATATGGATTTTTGTCGGTGCTTGATCAACACGTATAAACAAAATTATAACATCATTACACAGCTAAGTCTAATCAGACCCAGTTGGTCAGCCTACGGCTATTCATGCTGTTACAGTTTCAATCTACAGAGTGGCACTCATAAAGCAAGTTTTAGGATGAGACTACCATGGTTGTTTATAAGCACAGGTACAAAGTGCAATTTTTTACCCATATTGCTTTGCTTTTTCTATGATTCAGGCATAATTTTGGCTAAGCTCCAAGCTGGACCCTGATGCATCAAACTGGATGCAACTGCATTTGTGTTTTGCAAACCCTTTGATGCAACCCTGGAGCTACCACCAAGTAGTTATCGTTCCCCAGTGTCTGCAGCCACAGTGGTGCACCATTCCTCAGGCAGGATGGATGCTTTGTCAAAGAAGTGAAACTGCAGGAACTTGTTTGGAAGCAAAAACCTTAAGGAATTAAATTAATATTCACTCTACACTGTAAACATTTCATTTGTAAATGTCCCCTTAGAAGTTTTGGCCATCACATCCACTGGTAGCAGTATTAATCTCAGTACTTTAGTGACATATGTTGTATGACATAAATTATTGTGACAAATCTAAAGGAAATATAAATCCTAATAACAAAGATTGTTCAGAGCTCTGTGCTAAGCACTTTTGCAATTCACATTAATTTTTTTATAGTTTTCAAAATATTAGCAGTTTTTACACTGCTAATTTAAAGAAATATAATCAGCAGTTCCTCCTGTTGGTCAGTTCTGCCAGCTGACCTGCCCATTCTGTTAATTGTTTCCTAATCAATATCATATTGATATTATACAGTATATTTAAGTTTGGTTAATATGTAAAATTAATCATAATTTTTGGAACATGACTGGTAAAATTTCCACTTTCATAAAACAATTAGGAATGAAATTAGTCATGAGGTGCATCAGTAGTAATTCCTGAGTTTTTGGGGACTTTATGTAAAGTCAGACTGTAAGGTTGTGAAGGACAGTTGTTCTCTGTGAGCAATATCATCCACTGATTATTGTAGAACAATCTAAAAAGTATTATTCATTTTTTATTTACCTGTTGGGACAAAAACAGAATCACTCCATTCACTCCATATACCTCTTTTATATTTGTGGCGGATCTGGATGTAGTAAACATGGTTCCCATCCAGAGACATAGTGAACATTTCTAAAAAACAAAAAACAAAAATGTGGGCTACAGCTCAACAGAGGAGATTTATTTGTGAATGAATGGCTGAATGAATATATTCCTACAGGTACAGACATTTTTTTCTGAAAGCTTCAGGTGTCTATTTTTAAAGAAATACCATTAGCGGAGTTCCTGTGGACATGCTGATCCAAACAGGTGGAATAGGAATCATGGGATATTTTGATTGGATGTCTATCCATCATACAGTATAACTGTTATGTTTTAGCCGAGGATGAGTAGAGTATAACAGTGCTTTATTAGCAGATTTGTGTGCCATTACACAACAGTAACTTTCACTTTCACTTTTAAGCTGTCAGGAAGTATGCACAGTATGTCTGAACACAGTGATATCTACAGGCCATTTGTATAAACACCACATATCCCCCCCCTATAGTAGGAAAGTATTTGGGCAAATGTAATAAACAACAACAATGCATCTTAAAGCCATAATATACATTATTCACATCATATAGCCCTGGGTCCATGCAGGTAATTTTGTGATTCTCTCAGTATGCATTATAGGTTCACTTTCTTCAGGCCTATTGCAGTTGACATCAGGAGTAGGAAAATGTCCTTCATCAAATGGAGCTTCTCCAAAGTCATATCTAACAGGAGCAAGACGACTTGCATTCCATATGCATCCATCAGACAGTTCATATGTGTATGGTCCTCGCTGGCATCTCACTTCATGTGGTTTAGTAAATTTAGATTTCAGTTTCAGTATTTCTAGTTTCTTAATTCTGACTAAAGATCCAGGCTGAAAGTGTACTTCTCTTGCACCTCTTATAAGCCTTGCATTTGGCTTGTTGATGTTTCACAATGTCAGCAGTAGATGATTTTGTAGGCACAGTATTTTGTGAGGCAAGCTTGCTTAAAATCAGCAGCTGTAACTGTGGATGATAGTAAATCAGTCAATTCTACAACTTCTATGTCCTCATCCAGTATATCAGAAGCTGCAGGTAAACGTAAACGTGACAAACAATCAGTAGTAACATTTTTCAAAACTGGTTTGTATTGTATTTTGTAGTTGAAATTCAGTAGCCTTGCTGACCATCTAGCTATACGCATTCCAGCTCTTCCTAGTCCCTTTGTTGTAAGCAGTATAGTTAAAGGGCTATGATCAGTGCATAAGGTAAATTCTCTACCCCATAGGTAGGTTCTCCATTTTTCTATTTCCCAAACACACGCTAGAGCTTGTTTTTCAACAGTGGAATACTTACGCTCTGTAAGTGCTCTGGATGCAAATGCAACAGTTTTCTCTGTATGATCAGCATGGATCTGTGTGAGAACTGCACCAACGACATAGTCTGAAGCATCTGTAGTAACCATAGTGGGTAGTGCAGGATCAAATAAAGCTAGTGCTGGACTGCTCACAATTAGCTGTTTCACTATTTCAAAGCTATGTTAAGCAGACGCTGACCACACCAGACTTAAAGTTCCACGTAGTAGTGCTCTAAGTGGCTCCACAACTGAAGCATAGTTGGGAATAAACTTAGAATACCATGAAGTAAGACCTAAGAAAGCTCGTAAGGTCTGGAAATCAGATGAAGGTGGTGCTTGTGTAACAGCATTGACATGGTCAGGGTCAGGCAGTAATCTATCTTGTGAGATTATATGACCCAGAAATGACAGCTGAGTTTGTCTGAAGTGGCATTTGGAAAGGTTCAGTTTCAGTCCTGCAGAATCAATGCATTTCACAACCTTTTCTAGGTACTTGTCATGAAGATCCATAGTTGGAGCGTAGACAATTATATCATCCAAGTAGCATTCTACACCAGGTATGCCATGGAGTATAGAAGACATCAGTCTTTGAAAACAACTCGGTGCTGAAGCCAGTCCATAAGGTACACGCTTGAACCTGAAACAAACCATCATGGGTGATAAATGCAGTGAGGTCTCTACTTTCCTCATGCAGTAATACTTGATAATTAGCACTCTGAAGATCCAGAATAGAAAAGAATTTTGCTCCTCGGAGTTCTGAAAATATTTCCTCTATGTGTGGCAAGGGTTGATTATGCATAACAACTTCTTTATTAGGTTCATGGAGATCAACACACAATCGAATACCTCCAGTTTTCTTCATTGTTACAACAATTGGTGAAACCCATTCAGAGGATTCTTATTTTTCAATCACATCTTGCTCTACCAGTTTCTTTAGTTCCTGTGAGACAGTCTCCCTTATAGAGTAGGGCAAGCTCCTCAATTTCTGGTGTACTGGTTTTACATCTGGTCTCAACTTAACTTTGTGTACAAAGTTCTTTGCACAGCCCAGTGAAGTGTTGCTTTGTTGCAGTGTGTTGTATTGAACCACAGCAAAAGTATTTTATATTTGTATTTGCTGCACGGTTTTGCAGTGTAGGTGAATCCCTTTCCTTAGCACTGTATTTTGCCTGTGACTGTGCATTATTAGGCCACAGTGCTGAATTCACAATCTGTACATTCCCAGCAGTTCCCTGAGAGTTTTAGCCTCTGCTACTGCTGTTTTAATTTGGCTAGCAACTGTAATAGCCTTTGCAAGGGTTAAATCCTGCTCTAGGAGTCTCTCTCTAATGCGAGGTGAGTTTTTTTTTCCCCACTATTTGGTCTCTTAGCATTTCATCTGTTAGAGTCCCAAACTCACAGGTAACAACCAGCTCTCTCAAAACTGCTACAAATTGTCCATGTTGGAGGAATTTATACCTTTCAGCAACCACATTTACTCTTGGCACAAAAAAAGTTCTTTATAGCAGTAAGAGCAGTTTCATAAGTATCATCAGGTAATGGTAATGTATAGAATATACGCTGTCCCTTTGCTCCCAGGCAGTGAATAAGTAAAGCACGCTTTCTAGCAGCAGGAATCTCCCCTTGGTCAGCAGCAATAATGTAATTTTCAAACATACGGATCCAAGCAGTAAAAGGTATGGTGGGCTCACCAGGGTTTGGAAGAAAAGGTGCAGGCTGCTGCAGAGGTAGAAGAGCCATCCTTGTAGAGCATAACAGTGCTTTATTAGCAGATTCATGGAGGCATTCCACAACTGTAACTTTCACTTTTAAGCTGACTGGAAGTATGCACAGTATGTCTGAACACAGCGACATCTACAGGCCATTTGTATAAACACCACAATAACTTATTATCTTTGTGGTGCAGAATTTTAAATTATATAATAAGGGAGCCTAACAACCACTAAATAATAGTCAGGCAGGTCAAGGCAACCATTCTTTACTTTCTATCGACCTACAGTTTTTGTGGTGTATATTTATTTTTATAATGAATACTTCCCAATCTACAACTACAGCTGAAAATAAGTTGCAAACTAAACTGAACTTAAGCTTCTCTACAAAAGCAGTTTCTTTATAATCATTTATTGGGTTATTTTTCTTGTACTGCTAATGCTCTACACAAACAGGACATAGGTATAATTTCCCCATGACAATTACAAAGCTAATGTGAATAGGTTATTAATACCTTTAATTTCCTTTAATTTGGTTCAGATTAATCTAAGAACCCAGCCAACAGAATCTTCTGATTAAAACAAGTAATCATATATAATCATTTGCAAGACAGATTAAAATGTATTTGCCAGGAAACATAACTGTTTGGAAGAAAAAAACATACCCAGGCAGCTTCTCCAGCCAGCATTTATATCACATGTGGGTGATTCATTTTCCTCATATGAATCACACATTTTCTAGGGAAAAATATGTATTTGAAAGAACATTTTAATCAAGCAATCAAGATATTTTTGAATATCTAAACCTAACTAAAGTTCTGGGGTTATGGTCAGGTATAAGAATAGGTCCCAGTAGTACAAAGGGACAAGTAATTTTCTGTAAAATGCAATATTCAATAACTTTGTAAACAGATAAACTCCTCAATTGTTTGGTAGAACATGAAGTTTCCCTTCTAAAGCTCAACATTCTAATTATACCACTTACTTTGGCTTTGTGAGCTTTGTCATTCCAAATATGTATTTTGTACTATATTACATGGAAACTGTTAGAATAGGACATACATATCCTACTGCACATCACAGCTCTTTACATACAAAGCCCCCAGAAAATCAGCATGGCTTTAAAACAATGTAGAATATGTTCCCTCCGCTCCTATGAAAAGCCATCTCCCTGTTTTCCTTTTACTTATAAAAGAAAATAAAGAAAGATAATACAAAAAAAGCATTCCACGTACCCTTAAAGCTAGCTCAAATTGTTCTGGTCAGGCTTTTAAAGTGGGAAACTTGAATTTTTCGAGGTTTAAAAAAAAAATGCTTTTTTTTGAGATTTATTGTACCCAGAGTCCAAATCCAGAAATACTCCAACTCAAACCTGTCGAGGTCCTGTAGAAGTTAAAGGCAGATGTCTTTTTCCAGTTTGAGGATATTGTGGTCTATGCCGGGTTTCGTACAATGATCCAAAAAATTGGGGGTTTTCGTGTAATAACTCGAAAACATTGGGCAATTCGAGTCAAATCCAATTCAAGTTTTTCACTATTTTATCAGACTTTTCCCTAAATTGATTTTTCGAGTTATTTTATTAATAAATAAGATAAAATTGTGGCTGTGAATTTGGCAGCACCGGACCAGCCCAGGCATGCGCCCTATGCAGCCTGGCCGGTAGTAGCGCCCAACAGGTGCACGCACCCATGTGCAAAAAAAGTGTGCATGCGTGCAAACAAGCGTACGCACCTGAAACAAGGGACAGACCGCACACACGGTGAGGGTGGTCGGACTAAGGGGTAGGAGAGGTAGAGAGGGTACATGCCTGGTGCCCCCTTAGCTTTGCATCCTAGGCCCGTGCCTATGCTGCTTACCCCTAGTTCCGGCCCTGGAGTTTGGTTGAGTTTGTTTTATTGACATTTTGAGAAAAATTCATGTTTTAGTAAATAACCCCTAAAGAAAAATAAGGAAATTAAGTAGGCCAACCATTGCTTGCTGCTTCTAGTCAACATGATTTACCGTGTTCCATTGTGAATCTTCTTTTTTTCTGCTTCGCAACTCTTTTATTAATGGATCAGAGGAAAAGTGGTAATCATTTCTCCTCCACTGGACTGTCAGATTCTTGCCATTTTTTCTTAGCGTGATACTGTTTTTGTCAGGGGGATCCAGTTTTACTGTAGCAACACACAAGTTGTTGGATATGTCAAATAGGTAGTGTCATCAAAATATACTATAGGTATTTATCCATGAAAAAAAATGAGAAAAGGTGATTTACTTGATTTCTTGAAAAGGTTATAAATGTTAGCATGGTGCCATTTCACTAACAATCAAAAGAGCAGCATGCATGCAAAGGTGAACTATATGCCCTTGAGAAAGGAAACCAAAATCCTCACAAAGTCTTTGTCTGCAATATATTTTATTTGTAGTATTGTGATTGTGTGCAATCACAATACAACTTTGTATTTTAATTATAATAATAATTTGGCATTGTTTATACCTATGGGAGCTTTTGCCATGGAAGGATAGAACCTTGCAGCACTTTTCCAGGAACGGCAAATATCCACCCACAGGAAATTTTAGAATGAAGTTTTAAGCAATTTACCAGCATACATTAAATAAAAATGTTCAGTGGTCTACACGTTATTTGCAAATGTAATTGTTATTGAAAGCAATACTTGTAGAGCAGTAGAGCAGATAATATAAAAAGCCACACAAATACAGTATTGCATTCAATATCAACAACACTTACAACAATTATTGACTAGATTAGTGACAAGTCAATATTAGTGACTAGAGCAAAAGTACTCTCTATATACTAGGAATCTCGCCCCGTTTGGGCTTGAGGATAATTGGAATGAGAATATAATATGATGATATAAATAAACTTGAATTCATGGTTTTAAAACAATGCAAATAGGAGGAAAAGTTTCTCAGGGCTCAGTTTAGCAATGGGTCTCCTAAAAGCCAATACAAGGGATACCACCATAGCGCTCACCTCCCCTGTTTTTTTCATCCCCAATATCCAGAAAGTATTACCAAGACAGAGAACAACTGCCAAATTAAAGTTAATAATGTATCTTAAAAAAGTAAATATATAATCTATCCCACACTCTCAATTTGGTTTCAGTCATTACAAGGGTTTATAATTTATATGTAAATGAATATGTTAAATACCAGTCATCATATCATATGCAGCATGTATGACTACAGTCACATTATAACATTTAAAAGTGTATTTTTTTGTTTTTGTTGTCATTGGAGTGCAACAATCAGCAGGTGGCAACCTGGTTAAAAAGAATTGATTGCTATGAGATATCAGACCTGGTGGAACCATTGCACCTTTGATTACCCACTTGATATTTGCATATCTTAATTCATGAAACAACGATGCAGGGGATACAGGTGTATATGGCCCTGGCCTAGTCACTCGCCAGTAGTAAATCCAAGAAAAAAAATTGCCAATACCTGTGCTTGCTTTCAAAGGGGTGCTCCCACATTTATTCAAGGTGCTTCCAGACACTTTACAATTGATCAAACGTTTCGGGACCGCATGGCCCTTCCTCAGTGATACCCAACCATAGAGCATGTGCATATTTATAAACATTTCAACAGCGACCTCTTGTGGTGGTCGATACAAAATACTTTAAAATTATTTAAATAGTAGTGTAACAATGTTAAAAGCATAACAAAGTATCAATATCAATTTCGCAACCTGTTTAACAATGTGACTATCTTTATAAATATCATACAAATTGATTAAAATTACTAAAACCCTCCTTAAATCATGTGGACGTGAATTATCATTCTCTATTTTACCAATAGTAACATTAACCCATTATTAATCAACCTGAGTGATATAATCCATGCTTACAAAAACACTATTTACACTTTACAATATCATAGTTTCAAAAACGTACTGATGCTTGTTACTCACTGACTATAGTACAATTAGCTGGAAGATGCATATATCTCACTTCTTATTGTAGATGTTCCTTATTTTAAGGCTGTAAGGAAAATTAATAATGGCACTGACAGATTAACACCACTAGTACCCTATTATAGGCTTAAAGAAAACAGTTAAGACCCCAACTCTCGTTCAGCCCCTTGGGGGCTAGGGTCCCCAGCTTCCATATCCAAAAACATTCCCGCTGTAATAGTTTTTTATCCGAATTAATATGTCTGGGGCTAACTTCTTCTAACACTTGCCACCTCAATTGCGAAACATTGTGTCTATGGTCAAGCCAATGTTGACCAACCGAGGTAGCTTTTGTGTGTGCATTCCGAATTGAACTTCGATGTTCATTTAGGCGTAGTCTCACTGATCTGTTTGTCTTCCCTACATACCCCATTCCACAAGGGCATTTTAAAAAATAAATTACATTTTTAGATAAACACGTATGGTGCCCTCGTAATTTAATTGGAGTTCCTCGTGTGGGGTGTGATACAGTGATACAAGGGAGGTGCTACGGTGGTTATGGACAAAGAAATGTATGTACAGGAAGCAATTAATCAGTTGAATAATGAAGAACATTACCATTTACTAACAGAAGATCCAACTAGTAAATTTAAGATTGAAATTGACAGTCTCCTGTATGAGGCAGAACTTGAAGGGGTAATAACATCAGAAATTAAAATAGCACTAACAGTAACACACCCAAAAGTTCCCATTTTTTACTTACTGCCCAAAATTCATAAACATCCATCTAAGCCCCCAGGGAGTCCAATTGTTTCAGGGAATGATTCACTATTGCAACCGCTAGCAGTCTTTATAGACAGCTACTTGAGCCCCATTGTGCAGAAATTACCCACGTGCCTTAGGGACACCACGGATTTTTTAAACAAAATAGCTCATATCAAATTACGTGAAGATGAGCGGGTATTTTTATGCACAATGGATGTGTCAAGTTTATATACGTGTATTCCACACACTGAAGGGATAGAAGCGGTAAGAAAACATCTACACAGAGAATATGTCCAGGAGTCGTCCCTAGCACAATTGATATGCTCCCTGTTAGAGATTGTCCTCACAAGGAATTACTTCCGGTTTGGTACACAATATTACTTACAAAAACAAGGTACCAGTATGGGTGCTAACATGGCACCGAATTATGCTAATATATTCATGTATGATCTAGAGGAGCAAATTATTTTACAGAATACATTGTTCTCTGAGTCCATATTCTGGTACAGCCGATATGTGGACGATATCTTCTTTGTGTGGAAAGGTTCAAGAGATAAATTGCTACAACTTGGAGAATACATCAACCGGACGCATAATACTATTAAATTTGTATTACATTTTGATGAGACACAGATTGAGTTCCTGGATGTTCAGGTTAGGAGGGAGAAAGATAAACTGTCCACTAATCTATACAGAAAGTCTGTTGACAAAAATAGTATGTTAAGATTTGACAGCTTTCACCCTCCTAATACGATGTCAGGCCTCCCAAAGAGTCAGCTGATGCGGTGTAAACGCATTACTTCAACTACTGAAAATTATCTAGACAGTAAAAAAAAATGTTAAACGTGTTTAGAAGGAAGGGATACCCTAAGTCAGTTTTACAGAAGGCTGAAATTGAAGTGGATAAGCTCACAAGGGAAACACTGTTGGACACAAAGAAAAAAGAAGAAAGGGTCCAAAGGATACCTTTTGTGTCTACTTATGACACACACTCAAAACGAGTAAGAAAAGTGGTCAGAAAATACTGGCCCATTTTGATGAATGACCCCACAACCTCAAGGGCCTTCAGTGAATTTCCCTTGTTTGCTTATAAAAGAGGAAAAAATGTGGGAGACTATGTGGTACACACTGATATGCAACCCCCAGTAGTAACCAAGCAGAGGTTTCTGGGTAAACCAGTAATAGGGACGTTTCCCTGTCTCTCATGCCAGAATTGCAATAGCATTATAAAGGGGGACACTGTATCACACCCCACACGAGGAACTCCAATTAAATTACGAGGGCACCATACGTGTTTATCTAAAAATGTAATTTATTTTTTAAAATGCCCTTGTGGAATGGGGTATGTAGGGAAGACAAACAGATCAGTGAGACTACGCCTAAATGAACATTGAAGTTCAATTCGGAATGCACACACAAAAGGTTCCTCAGTTGGTCAACATTGGCTTGACCATAGACACAATGTTTCGCAATTGAGGTGGCAAGTGTTAGAAGAAGTTAGCCCCAGACATATTAATTCGGATAAAAAACTATTACAGCGGGAATGTTTTTGGATATGGAAGCTGGGGACCCTAGCCCCCAAGGGGCTGAACGAGAGTTGGGGTCTTAACTGTTTTCTTTAAGCCTATAATAGGGTACTAGTGGTGTTAATCTGTCAGTGCCATTATTAATTTTCCTTACAGCCTTAAAATAAGGAACATCTACAATAAGAAGTGAGATATATGCATCTTCCAGCTAATTGTACTATAGTCAGTGAGTAACAAGCATCAGTACGTTTTTGAAACTATGATATTGTAAAGTGTAAATAGTGTTTTTGTAAGCATGGATTATATCACTCAGGTTGATTAATAATGGGTTAATGTTACCATTGGTAAAATAGAGAATGATAATTCACGTCCACATGATTTAAGGAGGGTTTTAGTAATTTTAATCAATTTGTATGATATTTATAAAGATAGTCACATTGTTAAACAGGTTGCGAAATTGATATTGATACTTTGTTATGCTTTTAACATTGTTACACTACTATTTAAATAATTTTAAAGTATTTTGTATCGACCACCACAAGAGGTCGCTGTTGAAATGTCTATAAATATGCACATGCTCTATGGTTGGGTATCACTGAGGAAGGGCCATGCGGTCCCGAAACGTTTGATCAATTGTAAAGTGTCTGGAAGCACCTTGAATAAATGTGGGAGCACCCCTTTGAAAGCAAGCACAGGTATTGGCAATTTTTTTTCTTGGATTCGTATATCTTAAACCACACAGGGGGATTATGTTTCAATCATTATAATGTAACTTCCTTGCTAATACACACCTGCTTTGTCCAGTCGCACCGTTATGTTTGCAGAGTTGTAGATGTCCTCTTTTTCTTTAGCAGTTATCCACATAGTAACATTAGTTTGCTTGTGCACACGAGCCTCAGTATAAGTTGAGGTCCCCACATAAGGTTGAAAACATTCATGTTCTTGGTCCCGGTTAATGCTAATGGAAAGAGAATATCAGAAGAGTCATTGTATCTGAAGCAGAGCAAGTGAATCCCAGATAACTTGTTTGTTACTGTAGCCCATACTGTATGCTACTGTACAAAGAATTTTGCAACTTCCTACACTAATCCAAATATACAGCTGCTTAGACTGTGGAAAAAGCTGCATAAAAGTTGCAAAATGACCAACTCTTTCTAATGTGTGCGGGTGTGTGGACCCCTGATGTGGCAGCCCAGTGGGACCATAGTGACAGTGAACTTGCAGTGTTTCTATTACTCATTATTCATTACTGTAATAAACTTTAATCAGCAGTGGTTGTAGCAAAAACCATATATATTAAGTGGTGTTTCAGGAGCTGTTGCTGCCTCCTCTTAGTTGAAGTGGGCCTGGGGGGTGCATTGCTTATGCAGAGAGCACAACGTTTTTGGTTTGTTTTCCATCTTGAACTTTTTTGATTTGTCTTTGCAGATAGAGTACATGATGTTCCAGATAACTTACCAGTAATTCAGCACATAGGTGGCATTTAGTGATTCCTCCCCAGCTTTCCAGCTGCAATAACAATAGTCGGTCTGCAAAGTATAATACTGGTAGCAAACAAGATCTGTTGGAAATTTCTTAATTAAACCTTGAAAATAAAAAAAAGAGAAAAAGCTTAATACTACTCTTTTTAACAGTCCAGTGTCAGACGTGGGTGTGAGGGGCCCACCAAGGCTACCATCTCAGGGGACCCCAATCACAAACTCCTCGAATAGCAAACTCAGCACCAGGGCCAACCGGGTTTCTCCCTGGTCTCCCACCAGCTCAGTCCAACTCTGTAACAGTTAATTTATTTCACTAGACTGGGTTTGACATGTTCTTAGAGTTGTAACAGTTCATTGCTAAATGCAAAGTGCTAAAATGCAAGCAAAATTGTGTGACTTTATTTTAAAGGTGCTAATGTCCTTATATGTTACCTTTCAACTTGCAACAAGTACAAGTGCACCCCTTCAGCCTGCTCTGATGAATTATGTGCAAGTGCAGGCACTGATGTAAGGAACTCACCATTAGATAAATATGCTTCCAATAATCGCATAGGAATGAATAGAATGTGGGTGAGTTTTTATTTATTAAAATCTAAACTCAAATTTTGATAAATCTACCCCTTAGCGGATTCTGTCATGATTTTTATCATCAGCAAAATAATTCACTCTACCGTGTAAAATGTAATTCCTAAACAAACAAGTATATTTTTTTTTTTTGTAATATTGGTGTGTAGGCAGCCATCTCAGGTTATTTTGCTTGGTCATGTGCTTTCAGAAAGAGCCAGTGTTGCACTTTGGAACTGCTTTCTGACATTCTATTGTTTATCCTACTCCTGTAACTGAAGGAATAACAGTGGAACCTGGATTTTTACTATTGAGTTCTTAGGGTAGGGACACACTGGGCGATTTGGGGAGTTTTAGTCGCCTGGCGACTAATCGCCGCGACTTTTCTCCCCGAATGCCTCCCCTCGCTCTGCGCCTGGCTAAAATGAAAAATCGCCTGCGCTAATCACACGCGGCGATTCGTTTTCCGAAATCGCCCGAAGTTGCCTCACGAGGAAACTTCGGGCGACTTCGGAAAACGAATCGCCGCGTGTGATTAGCGCAGGCGATTTTTCATTTTAGCCAGGCGCAGAGCGAGGGGAGGCATTCGGGGAGAAAAGTCGCGGCGATTAGTCGCCAGGCGACTAAAACTCCCCAAATCGCCCAGTGTGTCCCTACCCTTAGATCTACCATGCAGTTGTTATCTGGTTACCTTCCCATTGTTCTGATGATTGGCTGCTGGGGGGAAGGGAGGGGGGTGATAACACTCCAACTTGCAATGCAGGGCTAGACAATATGTCTTGCCCTCTGTCAGATTTCAAAATTTAAAAAAAATCAATTTGCTCTCTCGAAAAACAGATTTCAGTGCAGAAGTCTGCTGGAGCAGCACTGTTAACTAATGCGTTTAGAAAAAAACAAGTTTTTTCTAATGGCAGTATCCCTTTAAAACAAGTTTTATCCTAAGTGAGGCTCTCTGTGCCTTATATACATACAAGGGGCATGTTTGTAAATGGTTTGGTGCTAATGTTAACAGTTCAGGCTCTAGTTGCAGTCACACACATATGTTATTCACTGGCAGTTGAAACTCTCTGGTCTTTAGAAAAGATTGTAATAATTTTCTCCTGCAAGTGGTGAATACAAATACAGTGGTATGCCTGAAAAACAAATGCATTTTGGGCAAAAAAAACATGTAATTTACTTGCCCTTATAGGTCAGATGTCAAACCCTTTTTTCTCTTTTTTAAATCAACCATCAGATGCCTTTCAAGTACCATTGCACTTTCAACTGAAAAATGCTAACCTTATCCCTTTTCTTGCAATTAATGAAAAAAGAATACAATACGCCATAAAGTAAACTATTTTAAGACCTTATTTTTTACAATACTGGAATGTTTTATAAATTACCGTTGTAAATTACCAACCCAAACAAACTTCCCTAACACCTTTTTAATTTTACTTGGGTGCACATTTAGCCAAGGAGACATTCTTTCCAGGATTAGCAGAATTCCGGCTTTTGTATAAATACTTCAGTTTGTTTGTTTGTCTCAGCGCTGTACTGTTTGCTAAGTGCAAGGTACTGTCCTGAAAGATGCAGACAACTGCCACTATTAAGCCTATAAAGGCCGAGCAAAAGCCACTACATGGATCTTGGTTGCCTGGTTCTGGTTCAGTACATTTATTATTAGTTATATAGCTGTTGAATTAACTATGATTATTTTGCTAAATGTTTTTTTAAAACTGAGCCATCACATGATCATCACCTAAAATAACATCAGATACTTATCTTCTTCATGCATTTGTATAAGAAACAACAACAATGATTACATTCTGCCTCTCAGAAATGTAGTGCTTCTGAATGCAGACAATGTGGAGGCACATGTCTTACTACTCTATTCTTGAGCTCAGAGACCTGTTACCATTCAGTGTAGGACATGGCACACTTGCAAAAAACATGCCTGTTTGTGCTCAGTTTTTTTGCACTGCCCTGTAAAAGCCCTGTACTATGTAAAGGAGCTTAGATGTTTTCAGAGTGAGAATCATAAAATACTTGGTAGAGAACCATGAACATACAAGCACAAGAAAGCCATAATAAGTTTCGACTTTGCACCCTGCCGTGTGTACACACAGGCTATAGCGATGTATTCTTGAGAAGTTGTCTGATAAAGGCACACAGATATGGCCCATCCTACCCCCTAGCTGTCCCCTAACTTGCATGCCTTTCAGACTGTCATGACCAGTATCCCAAAACCCAGAACTAACACTAAGGTCACGGCTCATGCTTCTGCCTATAACAGCCACCTTTCACATCGGGAGGAGCAGTTTGCTATTTGGATGCTGCCAGGGCTTAAAGTCAGAGGAACAAGATGAGGGTTCTGGGCAGGCAAGGGAACCGGATCATGTGACTGGAGGAACAGGGAAAGAGTAGATATAGTTGTGGTACAGGCCAGATCAAAACCAAAAAAAGTATGTAGTCAAGATAAACAATAGACACATACAAGAGTCCTCTGCACTCAACCCATTATCAATATATTTAAGACAGAGACATTTTGTGCATACTGCTACTAAAAAATGCCTTACCCTTTAAACAAAACAGGGATTGTTTGTCCATATATTGCAATATATTTAAGATGGCCAACTACGTCAAAGTCATCCCATATCTGGCCAGTCCTACGCTTAATTTTCATCTGATTCATTAAGAATTCTATTGCTTCATTATACATTTTACAAAGGGACTAGGTTTTACCTGCAACTTAACTTGCTGCTTTCAAAGTAAACCTCCATACTTGGCTGCCCTTTTATTAGACACCAGTGGGATCACCTGACTATAGCTGGGAAGGGTGGGAGCTACAACATAGAGCTGGTCACTGCTCTTGTATAACTATAACAAACAAGGGAAAGTTGTGCTCACCACTATTTTTTAAAAACATTAGGCGGGGGTGCAATGAGGCTGTGACCACAAATTACATATAGACACATACAAGAGTCCTCTGCACTCAACCCATTATCAATATATTTAAGACAGAGACATTTTGTGGTCACAGCCTCATTGCACCCCCGCCTAATGTTTTTAAAAAATAGTGGTGAGCACAACTTTCCCTTGTTTGTTATAGTTATACAAGAGCAGTGACCAGCTCTATGTTGTAGCTCCCACCCTTCCCAGCTATAGTCAGGTGATCCCACTGGTGTCTAATAAAAGGGCAGCCAAGTATGGAGGTTTACTTTGAAAGCAGCAAGTTAAGTTGCAGGTAAAACCTAGTCCCTTTGTAAAATGTATAATGAAGCAATAGAATTCTTAATGAATCAGATGAAAATTAAGCGTAGGACTGGCCAGATATGGGATGACTTTGACGTAGTTGGCCAGCTTAAATATATTGCAATATATGGACAAACAATCCCTGTTTTGTTTAAAGGGTAAGGCATTTTTTAGTAGCAGTATGCACAAAATGTCTCTGTCTTAAATATATTGATAATGGGTTGAGTGCAGAGGACTCTTGTATTTGTCTATATGTATTTGTGGTCACAGCCTCATTGCACCCCCGCCTAATGTTTTTAAAAAATAGTGGTGAGCACAACTTTCCCTTGTTTGTTATAGTTATACAGGAGCAGTGACCAGCTCTATGTTGTAGCTCCCACCCTTCCCAGCTATAGTCAGGTGATCCCACTGGTGTCTAATAAAAGGGCAGCCAAGTATGGAGGTTTACTTTGAAAGCAGCAAGTTAAGTTGCAGGTAAACCTAGTCCCTTTGTAAAATGTATAATGAAGCAATAGAATTCTTAATGAATCAGATGAAAATTGAGCGTAGGACTGGCCAGATATGGGATGACTTTGACGTAGTTGGCCAGCTTAAATATATTGCAATATATGGACAAACAATCCCTGTTTTGTTTAAAGGGTAAGGCATTTTTTAGTAGCAGTATGCACAAAATGTCTCTGTCTTAAATATATTGATAATGGGTTGAGTGCAGAGGACTCTTGTATTTGTCTATATGTATTTTGTGGTCACAGCCTCATTGCACCCCCGCCTAATGTTTTTAAAAAATAGTGGTGAGCACAACTTTCCCTTGTTTGTTATAGTTTATACAGGAGCAGTGACCAGCTCTATGTTGTAGCTCCCACCCTTCCCAGCTATAGTCAGGTGATCCCACTGGTGTCTAATAAAAGGGCAGCCAAGTATGGAGGTTTACTTTGAAAGCAGCAAGTTAAGTTGCAGGTAAAACCTAGTCCCTTTGTAAAATGTATAATGAAGCAATAGAATTCTTAATGAATCAGATGAAAATTGAGCGTAGGACTGGCCAGATATGGGATGACTTTGACGTAGTTGGCCAGCTTAAATATATTGCAATATATGGACAAACAATCCCTGTTTTGTTTAAAGGGTAAGGCATTTTTTAGTAGCAGTATGCACAAAATGTCTCTGTCTTAAATATATTGATAATGGGTTGAGTGCAGAGGACTCTTGTATTTGTCTATATGTATTTTGTGGTCACAGCCTCATTGCACCCCCGCCTAATGTTTTTAAAAAATAGTGGTGAGCACAACTTTCCCTTGTTTGTTATAGTTTATACAAGAGCAGTGACCAGCTCTATGTTGTAGCTCCCACCCTTCCCAGCTATAGTCAGGTGATCCCACTGGTGTCTAATAAAAGGGCAGCCAAGTATGGAGGTTTACTTTGAAAGCAGCAAGTTAAGTTGCAGGTAATACCTAGTCCCTTTGTAAAATGTATAATGAAGCAATAGAATTCTTAATGAATCAGATAAAATTAAGCGTAGGACTGGCCAGATATGGGATGACTTTGACGTAGTTGGCCAGCTTAAATATATTGCAATATATGGACAAACAATCCCTGTTTTGTTTAAAGGGTAAGGCATTTTTTAGTAGCAGTATGCACAAAATGTCGCTGTCTTAAATATATTGATAATGGGTTGAGTGCAGAGGACTCTTGTATTTGTCTATATGTATTTTGTGGTCACAGCCTCATTGCACCCCCGCCTAATGGTTTTAAAAAATAGTGGTGAGCACAACTTTCCCTTGTTTGTTATAGTTTATACAGGAGCAGTGACCAGCTCTATGTTGTAGCTCCCACCCTTCCCAGCTATAGTCAGGTGATCCCACTGGTGTCTAATAAAAGGGCAGCCAAGTATGGAGGTTTACTTTGAAAGCAGCAAGTTAAGTTGCAGGTAATACCTAGTCCCTTTGTAAAATGTATAATGAAGCAATAGAATTCTTAATGAATCAGATAAAATTGAGCATAGGACTGGCCAGATATGGGATGACTTTGACGTAGTTGGCCAGCTTAAATATATTGCAATATATGGACAAACAATCCCTGTTTTGTTTAAAGGGTAAGGCATTTTTTAGTAGCAGTATGCACAAAATGTCGCTGTCTTAAATATATTGATAATGGGTTGAGTGCAGAGGACTCTTGTATTTGACTATATGTATTTTGTGGTCACAGCCTCATTGCACCCCCGCCTAATGTTTTTAAAAAATAGTGGTGAGCACAACTTTCCCTTGTTTGTTATAGTTATACAAGAGCAGTGACCAGCTCTATGTTGTAGCTCCCACCCTTCCCAGCTATAGTCAGGTGATCCCACTGGTGTCTAATAAAAGGGCAGCCAAGTATGGAGGTTTACTTTGAAAGCAGCAAGTTAAGTTGCAGGTAAACCTGTCCTTTGTAAAATGTAAATGAAGCATAGAATCTTAATGATCAGATAAAATTAAGCGTAGACTGCCAGATATGGATACTTTGACGTAGTTGCCAGCTAAATATATTGCATAATGGAAAACAACCTGTTTGTTTAAAGGGTAAGCTTTTTTAGTAGCAGTATGCACAAATGTCTCTGTCTTAAATATATGTAATCTGTTTGAAGGAGAGGACTCTTGAATGTGTCTATATTAATTTTGGTACAGCTCATTGCAGACCCCCGCCTAATGTTTTTAAAAATATGACCGCAAATTTTCACTTGTTTTATATTTATACAAGAGCAGTGACCAGCTCTATGTTGTAGCTCCCACCCTTCCAGCTATAGTCAGGTGATCCCACTGGTGTCTAATAAAAGGGCAGCAGTATGAAGGTTATTGAAAACAGCCAAGTTAAGTTGCAGGTAAAACCTAGTCCTTTGTAAAAGTGTAAATGAAGCAATGAATTTCTTATGAAAATCAGTATGAAAATTAACTAGATGTCAGGATATGGTATGACATATGACTAGTTGCCAGCTTAAATAATATTGCAATATATGGACAATTCACATCCTGTTTTGTTTAAAGGGTAAGGATTTTAGTAGCAGTATGCCACAAAATGTCTCTGTTTAAATATATTGATATGGGTTGAGTGCAGACTCTGTAGTGTCATATTTAATTTAGGGCACAGCCTCATTGCACCGCCTAATGTTTTTAAAAATAGTGTGGCACAACTTTCTTGTTTGTTATAGTTATACAAGAGCAGTGAAGCTTATGTTGTAGCTCCACCCTTCCAGCTTAGTCAGTGTCCACTGTGTTAATAAAAGGCAGCCAATATGGGTTTATTTGAAAGCAAAGTTAAGTTGCAAAAATGTCCTTTTAAAATGTATATGAAGAATGAATTCTATATGAAAATGTTAAGCGTAGACTGGCCAATATGGTGACTTACGTAGTTTCGCAGTTAATATATGCAATATATGGACACAATCCCTTTTTGTTTAAGGTAAGCATTTTTATACAGATGCACAAAATGTCTTGCTAAATTATTGAAATGGTTAGTGCAGAGGACTCTTGTATTGCTATATGTAATTTGTGTCACAGCTATGCACCCCCGCCTAATTTTTAAAAATAGTGGTGAGCACAACTTTCCCTTGTTTGTTATATTATACAAAGCATGACCACTCTATGTTTAGCTCCACCCTTCCAGCTATAGTCAGGTGATCCCATTGGTTAAGGCAGCCAGTATGGAGGTTTATTTGAAAGAGCAAGTTAGTTGCGGTAAATGTTTTTAAAATGTAAATAGCTGAATTTTATGATCAGAATGAAAATTAGCGTAGGCTGCCATTGGAGCTTTAGTAGTTGGCATTAAAATGCAATATAGGACAAAATCCTGTTTGTTAAGGTAAGGCTTTTTTGTAGCATATGCACAAAATGTCTCTGTCTTAAATATATTGAAATGGTTGAGTGCAGAGGACTCTTGTATGTGTCTATATGTAATTTGTGGCACAGCCTCATTGCACCCCCGCTAATGTTTTAAAAATAGTGTGAGCACAATTTCCTTGTTTGTTATAGTTATACAGAGCATGACCAGCTCTATGTTGTGCTCCACCTTCCCAGCTATATCAGGTGATCCACTGGTGTCTATAAAGGCAGCCAAGTATGGAGTTTACTTTGAAAGCAGCAAGTTAAGTTGCAGTAAAACCTTCCCTGTAAATGTATAATGAAGCAATAAATCTTAATGATAGATGAAATTAAGCGTAGGATGGCCAGATATGGTGACTTTGACTAGTTGCCGCTTAAATATATTGCAATATATGGACAAACAATCCCGTTTTGTTTAAAGGGTAAGCATTTTTAGTACAGTATGCACAAAATGTCTCTGTCTTAAAAATTTGATAATGGGTGAGTGCAGAGGACTCTGTATGTGTCTAATGTAATTTGTGGTCACAGCCTCATTGACCCCCGCTAATGTTTTTAAAAAATAGTGTGAGCACAACTTTCCTTGTTTGTTATAGTTATACAAGAGCAGTGACCAGCTCTATGTTGTAGCTCCACCCTTCCCAGCTATAGTCAGGTGATCCCACTGTGTTAATAAAAGGGCAGCAAGTATGGAGGTTACTTTGAAAGCAGCAAGTTAATGCAGTAAACCTAGTCTTTGTAAAATGTATAATGAAGATAGAATTCTTAATGAATCGATGAAAATTGCAGATGGCAGAATGGATGTTTACGTAGTTGGCAGTTAAATATATTGCAATATATGGACAAACAATCCCTGTTTTGTTTAAAGGGTAAGGCATTTTTTAGTAGCAGTATGCACAAAATGTCTCTGTCTTAAATATATTGATAATGGGTTGAGTGCAGAGGACTCTTGTATGTGTCTATATGTAATTTGTGGTCACAGCCTCATTGCACCCCCGCCTAATGTTTTTAAAAAATAGTGGTGAGCACAACTTTCCCTTGTTTGTTATAGTTATACAAGAGCAGTGACCAGCTCTATGTTGTAGCTCCCACCCTTCCCAGCTATAGTCAGGTGATCCCACTGGTGTCTAATAAAAGGGCAGCCAAGTATGGAGGTTTACTTTGAAAGCAGCAAGTTAAGTTGCAGGTAAAACCTAGTCCCTTTGTAAAATGTATAATGAAGCAATAGAATTCTTAATGAATCAGATGAAAATTAAGCGTAGGACTGGCCAGATATGGGATGACTTTGACGTAGTTGGCCAGCTTAAATATATTGCAATATATGGACAAACAATCCCTGTTTTGTTTAAAGGGTAAGGCATTTTTTAGTAGCAGTATGCACAAAATGTCTCTGTCTTAAATATATTGATAATGGGTTGAGTGCAGAGGACTCTTGTATGTGTCTATATGTAATTTGTGGTCACAGCCTCATTGCACCCCCGCCTAATGTTTTTAAAAAATAGTGGTGAGCACAACTTTCCCTTGTTTGTTATAGTTATACAAGAGCAGTGACCAGCTCTATGTTGTAGCTCCCACCCTTCCCAGCTATAGTCAGGTGATCCCACTGGTGTCTAATAAAAGGGCAGCCAAGTATGGAGGTTTACTTTGAAAGCAGCAAGTTAAGTTGCAGGTAAAACCTAGTCCCTTTGTAAAATGTATAATGAAGCAATAGAATTCTTAATGAATCAGATGAAAATTAAGCGTAGGACTGGCCAGATATGGGATGACTTTGACGTAGTTGGCCAGCTTAAATATATTGCAATATATGGACAAACAATCCCTGTTTTGTTTAAAGGGTAAGGCATTTTTTAGTAGCAGTATGCACAAAATGTCTCTGTCTTAAATATATTGATAATGGGTTGAGTGCAGAGGACTCTTGTATGTGTCTATATGTAATTTGTGGTCACAGCCTCATTGCACCCCCGCCTAATGTTTTTAAAAAATAGTGGTGAGCACAACTTTCCCTTGTTTGTCAAGATAAACAAGCCAGGGTCAAAACCAAATCTGTAAGCATAGTACAGAATTAGAATCCAGAAGAATGGTCGGAACAGGCAAAGGTCATTACAGATAGTGAAGAATCAGAGGTCAAGAACAGGCATGGGTCAAAGTCAGATAATCAGGCCCGAATCACACCCAGAAACAAATGGTTACACTGATCACCTGAGGCTAAACTAGCAGCAGGTGAAACAAGCCATGCCTACTTGCAAATACAAGGATCGCAATAGGAGTGAACCAGTACCTTAGCTGTCTGCTCACATAGGGTAGATGCAATGCAGACAGCATGGAAACAATAGATCACTGGTTCAACTTCAGGCAGGATGCATAGACATAGGGGCAAATTTACTTACCTTCGCCACACTTCGCCACACTTCGCCAGACGGAGTTTCGCCAGGGTGCCGCTAATTCACTAAAATCCGAAGTTGCGCTCAGGGAGGCGAAAGTTAGCGAGGTTGCCTAATTTGCATACGGCACCAAGTTAACATACAATGGACGTATATGTAGCAGCAAATACATTACACTACACAAGCCTGGGAAAGCTTCATAAAATAAAATAGAGTGGTTATTTTGCCCTATACATGTGCCCACTGTATAGTTTAGGTGCCATAAGTTAGGAAATGTAAGGGGGAAGGAGGGTACCCCCAAACAAAATTATGTTCTTTTTCAGCCTATCAACCTTTAAAAGTAAAAGACGCCAGCGTTTTTTGGGACTTAGAAAAAATGTAAACTTTTTTTTAAACTTCACCTGGTCTGAGGTGGCGAAGTAAAGTCTGGCGCAAGAGGTTATGTTCAGTAAAATGCGCAAGTTAGTGAATTAGCGTAATTACGTCCCTTCGCCATAGCGCAACTTCGCCTGGCGTAAGGGTTTGAAGTAGCACTAGAGTAGGTCCACTTCGCTAACAAATTTACGCCAGCACCCGTTAGTAAATCAGTGAAGTAACAAAATGATTTTCACTAGCGTTAGCCACTTCACTCTTTAGTAAATTTGCCCCATAGATGCTAGGGAAATCTGGTTGGGACAGAAAGCAAAGGAACCCTGTCCTCAATTCTCTGACCCTCTCATATTATTTGGGTAATATCCCCTTTACAAAAAACACTAAGGGGGTTATTTATCAAAGGTCGAGTTTGTGAGGTTTTTTATACCTTGAATAAACTCACAACTCGATTGTTTGCTTGTTTATGAAAAAACTTGAATGTAAATAACGCGAATCAGTTTGGGAGGGAAAGAATACTCAAATAGCTCTTTTATTGGCGAAAAGACCTTGAATCGCTCGTTGCTACCGGTTTTTGAGCGAAAACCACTGAAAAAAACCTGAACATCACGAAGGCTACAAACATCTTCAAATGGTTCAAGGGACCTCGACAGGTTTTAGCTGGAGTATTTTCGGATTTAAGCTATTTCCAGCTTTGGGGCATAATAAATCTCGAAAACGTTGAGGTTTTTTTAACACAAAAGATTCTAGTTTTTACTGAAACTACCCTCGAAGACTCAACCTTTTTTTAAGTAAAACACAACTCAACCTTTGATAGCTCTGCCTCTAACTGTGATTGGGGCATTTAAGCCAGCCTGATTTAAACTTCACAGAACTGATGCTGATTTGAAACCTTTGAAAAATGATGGTGATATCATGTGGCTTACCTGTGACAATTAGCAGATTACAAAGCTACACTTTTCAGGAACAGAAATACACAGTAATCTAATAATAGAACAATAACACTCTTTTTCCTGTCTGGTAAGTGTGATATCTTATAAAAGATAAAAAAAACCTCAAATGTTTTGATTTTTTTTTTAAAAAAACTCAAATTTTTCTAGATGTATTATATAATGCCCTTAGAAATAGCTCAATCTGAAAATACACCATCTAAAACCTATCAAGGTCATGTAGAAGTTAATGGCAGGGTTGTGAGTTCATTCGAGGTATGAATAATAATTCTAAAATTCGACCTTTGATAAATAACTCCCTTAATTGTTGGTTTAACTTACTAGTTTCTAAGAAAAGTTAGGCGTATGAAAAAATCCTTTCTCAGTAACCTCCTGACTGGTCATAGATACATAAGCAACCAGTATATAGTAATTTGTGTTTATATACAATATGGAGGATGTGGAATCTTCATCATCATCAAACATATTTTAGCAGGGTGCAAATAGGGTGAACTTCCCAGTGTGCTTCTGAATATGTATAGATGGGGACTGCAGGTATTGCTTAGCAAGATAATAGAAATGAGCCAAAGTAATGCTGTATGTGTGTATGTTTTTATGTATATTTTTATTCAAAAGGTGCTACTTGCCCTATCCAGCCTGTACCTCAGTATGCTTGCCTAGAGGAACCCTGGAGTTACAATCACCTTTAAAGGTGGAGGCAGCTCCAGGGTTCCAGAGCAATAGACGTAGTAAACTTGTATCCAAAGAATCTGGTACAGGCATCATTTTGATACCAAGTGATGGCTATAAAATTAATATTGTAGGTAAAAACATGGTGAAGTGGCCTAAACAGTAGAAAAAATGGAAGATTTTGTTTGTTTGCACTCTGCACCTTGCCTTCAACATTGTAAATGACACTTAATCTCTTTAGTTGTACAGAATTCAGGGCTGAGTTTCTTTTTCATAACCTCATGGTCCCAGTTGGATATAATGCCCAAGATGGAATTATTCACCCCCATATCAGTTAGACTTATGGACACTGAAGATGATGTTCAGTAGGGAATCAAATGTGGATAGTGCATCCAGTGCCAAAATATGGATCACACTAGTGATGTGGGGTTCAGGAAAAACTCAACCCGCACCCTAACCTAACCTGCAAAACCTTAACCTGTACCTGACCCTAACCTGCAAAATGGTGCCACACCTCAACCCACACCTGACCCTAATTCATGTCTTCTCCTTCTGTATTCTACTTTTGTGCGACTCTCTGATTCCTAGGCAGGGAATCCCTTCGAGCAGCGGAGAAGTATATTTCCTCAGTCTGACCAGCATCCAACCTTAAACTGCCATAGTTGGCCAAATTTCAACCAGACTCACCCAACCTGTGGGTCACCCTAGATCAACCCACACATCACTAGATTTCACCCCTCTTTTGCTCACAGCAGGCAATAATTCCAAAGTGCCTTGCACTCACAGAACACGTAAGGAGTTCTTCGTGTGAATGTGTTGCAGGAAATTGGCATTCAGTTGGACACCTACATGCTGCTCTTTCCTGTACAGCACTTCATACACCTGACAGTGCTGGTCAAAAAGGAGAGAAGTGGGCATATTGTAGGCAAAAAACATAATGGTTTGCCCCATGTTGTTTTTACGTTTTGCCCCTTGCCAGCCATGCATAAGATAGCCCTCCTGTTTTAATGAAAAAAAGCAATTCCTAGAACCCATAACAGTTATATCGTTTATTCAACTGTATTATAAATCTTGACATGTTATATGCAGCTGTAACAAAATGTTACGTTAAGACAACTTGCAAAAAGTCACTGGTTTAGTTTATTTTTGCTTTGCGTTTTAGAACTGCAGTTGTTATCCGGTTGCTAGTGCGACACAACCTAGTAACTAGACAGTGGTTTCAATGGGAAACCGTTGTGAGAGGGACTAAACATAAAATAAGTAATATATAATAACTATTAAAAAAATCAGTTGCAAAAATAAAAAAGAAAAATAAAAAAGAAATACCTACTTAATCATCTTAAAATATAAATATCTGTTCCGTATTAACATGTACTTAGTTTTGGGGGAAACTTAAATATATAATTCACATTATCATGAAGTATATACTATGTATATATCTCTTATGGGACACTTTTTAAGAGGGGTTTTTACCAAACAACAGTATTTTATGGAATTGCTTTTCATCCTGAATGTGAAATCATTAAAGAACTTTGTTGTGAAAAATCCTTACCTCTGGAAAAGTGAGTGCAAATAAACAACACCAATATTCCCAACATGCTCCACAGAACAGGCTCCAGGCTGAGACGTTGCTTAGGTAAAAGATGATGCTGTGATCTCTCCTAGGCAGTGGTATTTCTCATAAATGGTGCATATGAGAACATGAGTAGGGTTTCGAGAGAAACTAGGTGACACGGTGACGCTAGCCTAAATGCAGATCTTAGATGTGGTGTGTTGTGAAGTACTCGTGCAGATTGAGTAGGTGTATTTAGAGCAGCTCTGACATAGTGTCACCACAACCCAGTCACATGTTAAAAGGTAGACATTGTGTCACGCAAAAAAGTAGAGAAGTGAAGCTGTAGGATTTTTTTTTATAAAAGCCCAAAATATTGATGTGGGAGGAATATAGAAAGGTACTGGCTGAGAGATAAAATTAAATAATGACTACAATTAGCAGAATAACGTGATCTCATATTTTTGGTTTACTATTTTGTTAGGGAGTCTTTTTGTGTTTAACACACAACCATACACACACACACACTCTCTCTCTTTCAATCTGCTGGATTTATATCCTACCCAGCATCACTCCCCCCAGGTCCTGCCACATTCACAAAAAATGCTGTGCATGTACCCTGATCATGTAAGAATGGAGTAAGCCTCTGAGCTCTGCCTCTAGATTTAAAGAGATGTGGTTTGTGGCTAGATGGGGGTTTTTAAAAAAACATTTCAATATAGGCACCACTGCGCCATTAAAGCTGCTGCCCTAGGCATGGCCCCTTATACATAAAAAATATGGCTTCAACTATTAATGTTAAGCAATATAAAAATTCTAGTGTAGCTGGAGTAATTTTAAAGCAATCCATTTTTATTAAAAGGCCACCATTCCACTGACTGTTTACTATAAAATGTGTTTTTTCTTGACATTATCAGTTGTACATTCTTAGGGGCCGATTCACCAAGGGTCGAATATCGAGGGTTAATTAACCCTCGATATTCGACTGGGAATTAAAATCCTTCGACTTCGAATATCGAAGTCGAAGGATTTTAGCGCAAATAGTTCGATCGAACGATCAAAGGATTATTCCTTCGATTGAACGATTAAATCCTTCGAATCGAACGATCCGAAGGATTTTAATCCAACGATCGAAGGAATATCCTTCGATCAAAAAAACTTAGGAAAGCCTATGGGGACCTTCCCCATAGGCTAACATTGAGTTCGGTAGGTTTTAGAACTAGGGGGTCGAAGTTTTTTCTTAAAGAGACAGTACTTCAACTATTGAATGGTCGAATAGTCGAACGATTTTTAGTTCAAATCCTTCGATTCAAAGTCGTAGTCGAAGGTCGAAGTAGCCCATTTGATGGTCGAAGTAGCCCAAAAAACACTTTGAAATTCAAAGTTTTTTTACTTCGAATCCTTCACTCGAAGTTAGTGAATTGGCCCCTTAGTGTGTTACTGAAGTGCTACATGAGGACAGCTGCTAAGGAAAACATTAAGTCACAGACAAATAAGACCAACTGAAACCTGTGTAACTGCAAGAGGATAATAAAAAGCAAATCCTTCCTTTGAGTATTGCCCCCAATTGTTTTACATTATGGGGATTAAAAATATATATTTTAGGTGATGTTACTAGTTATTGTTTTCTTCCTTTATATTACCATTTGACTGTTATATCTGATTATTATTATTATTATTATTATTATTATTTATAGCAGGGATTTGACAATGGTAGAGTTCTCTTCACATTGTTTCACTGGTTTGTGCATCTGCATTGTATGGAAATTGCAATTTGGTGTGAAATTTCTGTGTTCTGTGATGTGACAGTTAGGAGTTGGTATGAGAGTCAGTACAGGTGTGTGAGTTGTGGTAGATAAATTATGCCTGAACTGTATCTGTTGTAAAATATATGGCCACAATGCTAATGTTTTGCAATAGGAAGTGAGTATTAACTGTCAAAACTTTTCAAATAACATAATAACCCTATCTCCTACAGAAATAAAATACTCCTGAATATTTCTAGTGACCGTGTTCTAAACACTGATGGCTCAAACAGCCATGTACCTGCTTTCCCCATGATCAGGTATCAAAAGACTTATTTGAGTTGATTGGTGATCATTGCTTCCTTTAAGCTACCAAAGTGACCCAAGTGTGAAAAAAGCTGATCGTTTGCTTACAGTTTGCTTGTTTAAATATCAGTAACCTTTACTTACTTTACCTTTTCACTAAAATATTAGTCAGGAGATGCAAAGCTGTGGTGATACTGAGCTCAACCACAAATCCACATCCTTCGTGCACCACTTTAGATACTAGCTAAGTAGTTACAACAGGCACATCAACGTTCCACTTCCAACATATCTGAAGCCCTCTATTATTTGCAGATTTTCCTACAGTGCTTGTCACTCAAAACTTGTGTTTTAATATATCCAGAAATCTTGTTGACATCTAGGACTGGCATAGCTTATTCATTTTTGCAAGAAAAGCTTAAATGTAAATCTTCTACCACCATCATCAGATGACCCATCAGGCAAAGATAGGGTTGCCAGTTGTTTTTATGCTGATTTTGTCAACTGATTTAAAGGGGCAAACACTTTTTTTTCTAGTTCAGTTATATTCAGAAATAAAGACTTTTTTTTTCAATTACTTTCCATCTTTTATTTATTTATTGTTCCTGTCTTTGGAGTATCCATTAGCAGATTTTGAACTGTTACAATTTGTTACATTAGTTGATACATTTCTGAACAGCATATGTGAAATATTAGCAACTATTGTATGCCCCCCCCCCCCCAGGCTGCTTTAGAAAGACATAAGAAGGTGAAAAATGAAACTTTACACTTCACCATTCCATAAACAGAAAACAGAAGGTCATAGAAAAAAGTCTATTTCTGGTGAACTGTCTGAAACTAACTGAACTGGTACAACCCCTTAAAGGAGAACTAAACCCCCCACGGTAGTCCCCACTTTCCCCCCTTTGCTGCCCCCTCTGCTAAGTGTTACCTCAGAATTGTGTAGAAATACTGACTGCACATGCAGAGTCAGTGCAGTGGAGCTCACGGGTGCCATCTCCCGGCACTTCTGTTGTCTTTGGATCTTCTTCCTCCCCATAGGCAATTTCAGTCACTTCCGCCGCTTGCGCAGTTGCCGCGAACTGGAAGATTGCTCCAACTGCACATGCTCCAATACAGCGTTTACTTTACGAAGATTACAAATGCGTCGAAGATGACGCCCATGAGCTCTGCTGTGCTCACTCTGCATGTGCAATCAGTAATCCTAAAGGGGACACAATGCTGGGGTAACACTGAGCAGGGGGAAGGCAGGGAGGGGGCCAGCAGACGGGGGCCAGTGGGGACTTTTGACCGCGGGGGGGTTTAGTTCTCCTTTAAAGATTATTTTAAAGGAGAAAAATGCTCAGCAGTTTGGCTGCACCTTATGCTTATTCACCATGTGTTTCCTGTCCAGGTTAGAAGTTTAATTAAACTTCATCACTGGGGGTAGTCGGGAAGGAAGCAGGCAGCAACATAATATAGTAGCAAGGCATTTCTGAATGATCCTGTCTGTTCAGTGAAATTTGCACCAGTTAGTAACTTTACATTTCTACACTTGGGGACAGGGCAGGGGACACAAGTTTAGAGTTTACTATATTACAGGATAGGAATATGTGTATTGGGGCTTTGGGACACATTAACTGGGAAATGGTATAGGTGGCAGTGAGAGACCCTATAGTGATGGAACAAGGTAACATAGTCCATTGCCTCTTGATGCAAAAAGTGCATTGCATGTGTTCAGATCATTGTTCCTTACACACATATTCAAAAAACATTTTGATATGATTATTGCCCACATGCATCATAATCAGAATAGTCATATATTCATATAGTCATATATGCTCCAATTGACGAAGCGCCAGTCTCATTCAGAAGATTACCGAAGCGGCTGAAAATGGCGCCTATGTTTTGTGCTGGACAGAATTGCGAATATTTAGCGCTGCTCGCAATTTAAAATCATTCTCTGACTTTGCTAAGCAGACATTAGCATTAAAGGAGAAGGAAAGGTATTTTAACTTGGCGGGGCCAAAAGTTAAGCCTGACAGGTGCTGGTCACTAGTATACAAATTCTAAGAAGCCCTCTCAGAAGGGTCACTGATCAAAAAAAAAACATCCTCTTATATTTTTGTATTGCCTATAATTCTATTTGCGCCATCTCCTATACAGTATATCTTCCATGTTGAATTCCACAGCATGATTGATTATTTAAATAATTTATAAACCAGATAAAAATTAATAAAAAACGAAATACTAGTGTTTACAGTAGACATTTCTTAAAGTTCATTTTAGGGAGAACTACTCCTTTAAGAGAAGGTATGAAAAAAAAAATTAGGTTTCCAAATCTATTTATGAAACAGGATGTAATAAGCTGGTTTTGGAAAAAGGAAATGTGTCTAAGACAGATGAGACATATTTAAAAGTGTAAAGCATCTGAGGTGGATTTTTGTTTTAACCTTTTTCAAAAACTCTAAAATTAAATTCTAATTTAAAATAGTTATGCCAGAAATATACTCTAGTATAACTCTTTTGAAAATTATAATATCTTCACCAGCTATTATACAGTTAAAGTTAGACTTTAAATTTAAGTTACAGTTGGCATCATATTTATATATGGAAATAATCAGGTAATCATGTTAGTATTTAAATATAAAACATTTTCAGAAACTGCAGGTATAGGCAGAACCAATTAGGGCATTTTAAATGCAAAAGCAAAATAGCAAGTGAGAAATGATTATTGTTTAGCACCAGTATTGAGCTGTGCTTCAAAATAAGTTGAATAACAGCGTGGGAGCAAGATTTACCAACAGTGCTTCCTGGAGATGGATGGAATAAAATCTGGATGGCTACTAAGAAAGTATCTGAGAACATAGCAACAAAAGAGCTCTCATATAAACTTTTGACTAGGTGGTATCTAACACCTCAAAGAACACACCAGATTTCGCAACTGCACTCACCATCATGTTTTCATGGTTGTGATAATATAGGAACCCTAGTCCACATATGATGGGATTGACCTACAGCGCAGCATCATTGGCATTAAGTACATGACTTGATACAAGAAATCTGTTGAGTAACATTTCCACTAAATCCTTGGGAACTACTAATTAATCTTTCACCAGCACAGCTCAATAAACAAGCTAGACATCTCGTTAAACATATTCTTTCAGCAGCTAAGTGGAGCCTAGCTATCAATTGGCTGTCCCCAGATATACCCTGGCAGCAGACTTTGAACAAAACAAATGCTATATATGTAATGGAAGAGCTTTTAGCTCGAGAACTGGATAACATGGACGAATTTGTCGCAATTTGGACACCATGGAAGAATTATGTGGTTGAGACTAGAATTACGGTTGAATTTACAGTCAGGGGTGCTTCGCCAATGAGGCAAGTTGAGGCTGTCGCCGCAGGTGGCAGCACCCCACTAGGTACCAGGGGCAGCAAAAATGCTGCTCCTGGTACTTTAAGAGCGAATTTCCAAGGGAGAGGGGGCAGCAGAAACTGCTGCTGCCTCAGGCGTTGGAGGGGCCAGGATCGCCCCTGTTTACAGTAATATTGAAAATAAATGTGGGTACTAACTAAAGATGCATCTCGAACATATACTATGTTGAGCGGGGGTTCCATCCTTTTCTTCTTTCCTTTCTGTTTCTTACTTTTCTTTTATTATTCTGAATGTTTTAACTGCCTTTTTTTTATTATTTCTTATTATCTGGTTCTGCAATGGTGCACAATTGCAATGATGCATTTTGAAATGTTTTATACGCAATGCATGATAACAAACCATATAATTGTGAATATGTGTCTGATTATTATGTGAACCGGAAGTAAAATAAAAATATTTTGAGTGGAAAAAAAGACAAAGTTGAATAGAGTGAAATGGGGTTAATGTAGGATACTTGCCATAAAGGATACATAAAAAATTGCAACCCTGTTTGAAGGGAAACGTAAAGTGTTTCCAGTCTCGCCTAATAATATTTTTGTACAATGAAAACAATGTACAAAGTAATATATAAATATTAAATATTACTTCAATAAAGAATTGGTTGTATTTTGGAATGCACAATTAGTTTGGAAGGCCTTCTGTGGCTTCTAACACCCTGAACAAACACCAAGGTTCCTTTCAAGGCTCACCTTTCTGCCTATATCATGTTTGGAGAAGGCAAGGGTCAAGAACAGGAAGCCAGATAATAAGCCCATCCAGGAAATATCTCACAACAGACCTATGTTGGGCAATTTAAAAACTGACAAGGCACCTTTTAATATTTGAATTTCACTCCAATTGCAATGACTCTGGCAGGCTTTAACAAAGAAAAAAAAAAGAAACATGAAAAGTGTTAGAAATTTTGCATTCAGGATAAAGTTCTAACCAGACAATGAATTTGGGTCCTAACTTGGTGGAAGAAGGTTTCAGTGGAATTTTCTTGGAAGTTAACCAGACCCTATCACCAACCTGATACTCCGGTGACACTGTACAATGCCTATCAGAGGCTCTCTTTTAGGCAGCTATTGCAGAAGATGATACGTTTTGAACCTTTTGCCAAATCTTGGAAAAGTGGTCAACCAAACAATTGACAACAGGAACATCTGAGGAATGACCAGAAACTAAAAAAGGCTCTAGGATGATAGCCAAAAACAGTAAAAAAAAATAGGGATTGACCAGTGGATGAGCGAGTGGCATTATTGAATGCAAACTCAGCCCACAGAAAGTCTGCCCATTGTAATTGATTACTGGAGATGTAACGTTGACAAACTGGACAAGAATCAATATAATTACCAACATCCTGCTTTGAATTTGGCCACCAGAGAGTGAGGGACAGAAGAGAAAAGGTTTTACTTAGGGCCGGAACTAGTGGTAGGAAGAAGAGGCACCTGCCTAGGGCGCAACGCTGTGGGGGGCGATGGGTAGGTGACTGTTCAAGATTCTTCTGCCAACCCCTAGTCCGGATTCGTTCCCTTTTGCAGGTCTCGTCTACCCCCTCTGTTGCTCATTACTCTATCCCTCCCTCCTCTGTCTGTCCCTCATCTGTCATTACCTCCATTGTCCGTCAGACTTCCTGTTTTCAGATTAAGGCGTCCGTTTACTAAAGTGCGGTAAATGCGACTAATTTTTACCGCATGTTTTCGCAGCGAATTTGTTTCCGCCAAATTATTCGCAGCGACAAAGTTTACGAAACGGCGATGCGCTCAGAAATGTTTGCGATCACTAGCGGTAACTACGTCGACGAACCATTTTACGTTTGCGTTAATTTTAGCGAGTTGCGGATTTTCTGGCGAAAAAATGAGTTAGCGAATATTAATGCGAATATTAATGCTATAAAATAGTCTTGTTTTATGGCATTTTTTACTGACACATTTATGGCCAGATATGCATCTTCAAACTGATAAACTTTATTGATTGTGATCTATTAACAGCACAGTAGAGACATTTTACACATAACTTGTATGCATCATATGAATCCACAGTTCAAATACAGTTCAGTTCACAAGGCTTACCCCCTGCCAATATTTTCTTAAATAAACAAATCTTTTTTCCAATCAATCTGTGCATCATATAAATGCATTTTAATCCAGCCAATCACAATGAAACCGACCCACTCCCAATGGAATTGACAGAAATCAAAATCATACAGCCAATAGACACCTGTCATTTCACACAAGACAGCCCACTGATTGATTAGATATAACTAGCCTACACAGCACTGACCCTTTGACAGGAGTCTCAGGAGTGGGAGACAGATTTTGGAAACAGAAGAAAGCAGCATCATGGCAAGTCCTGATCACCAGGGAGCTGAAGGAGGGGATGCTTCTGCAGGGAAGAGATGCAGAAGTACAAAATTTTCATATGATGAAAACTGTGCCCTGGTTCATGGGGCAGTTGCTCACTGGCGTGAGCTCTTTGGCCAGGATGTAAGTCGAACCTCCATGGCCCGAAAAACTTTTCTTTGGGAAAAGATTTGCACAGCCGTCAATGCAGTATCTTTTCATAAAAGGACAATTATCAATTGCAAGAAAAGGTTAAATGACATCAAACTACAAGTAAAGAAGAAGTTGGCTCAAGAGTCAAAATATGCCAGAGGAACAGGAGGGGGTCCAGCTCTGACACTAAAATATCTGCCCTATGAGGAGGAACTGAAGCAGGTTTTTGGACCGGATGTCATTGAAGGAATCCAAGGCCAGAATGATACCGATCTGCAAGGTAGATTTTTCTATTGTCTTTCCTCACTCTGCAGAGTTACAACAGCACTGATTAACTGCCACTCTGCTGCCTTCTTGGAAGGATTGCAACATCTATACCAACCCTCCCCCGACAGATTTGTTGATGATATGAGTTGATACTGTTTGCACTTGCCTGTTTGCTGTACTCCTTCTTGTCTTCTGTTTTTGCTATGTGAAATATATTATTTCACTATCTGTTGTCATAACCCCCACAAACACACACACCCGTGCGCATGTAATGGTTACTGTTGTTAGCTTGTCTGCTTCTGCTTTCACCTTGCACCCCAGAAACCCACTTATTTCCCCGTCTGTTGTCATAATCCTCCCCCCACAAACACACACACCCGTGCATATGTAATGGTTACTGTTGTTACTGTTAGCTTGTCTGCCTCTGCTTGTCCTACACACATGTAATTTTATCTATACCCCACACCCCACTCAAACTTGCAGCACTTTAATGCCCTAGATAACAGTGTGCTTTATATAGAAACAGTGTGAATAGTCCAAAAAATTTATTTATTCTTTTTTGCATAGTTGTTCAACAACAGATTACACAACAGCAAGCGATTGTAGATGATCACCCGGCCAGTGAAGTTGCTGAGCAGACAATGGAGGAAGCCATCTGTGCTCCTGAAATAGAGCAGAGTAATGGTGAAGGTAAGTATTAAAACAGTCATGTGTGTTCATCCACTTTAAAATGCTATAAACTCAATTTCCTAAATATGTTTTTTTATTAGAATATATAACGCTCGAGACAGTGGAGCTTGCAGATATAATGAACTTCGCAGGAAATGATATAGGTACATACTTGTCTTTTGATAGGCCAACCTGTGGATGTTTATGTTGGAGAGTGTGTGTTTGTGTAAAAAAAGTATGCATATGTATGTATATATGTCTTTCGTATGTCTAGGAGCAATATGTGTGTGTGTGTGTGTGTGTGTGTGCACGTGTGTGTGTGTATGTATGTCAAAAACTACACAGGCTGACAGCACTTCTGGATATATTTATTGGGAGAAACTGCTGTAAACCGCCTAACTCGTTTCAAGATTGTATCCATTAATTATAAACATCTTCTTTCTATCTGTGGATGTTTATGTTGGAGAGTGTGAGGCGCCCGTTTAGTGTGTGTTTGTGTGTGTGTAAGTATGTATATATGTCTTTAGTATGTTTACGAGTGATATGTGTGTGTGCATGTGTGTGTATGTATGTATGTATGTATGTATGTAATAGATTTTTCTAAACTACCTTAAATTAATTTTTCTTTACTAATTCTAACATATATATAATCTTTTTATAGAAACCACAGATGAAGAGACAGCAGGTCCATCAGCTCCATGTGTTCCTGAAAGCCCCCCTGCAATCCCAATCCCACCACAAAGGAGTGCTCCTGGACCGTTTAGTGCAAGGAGGCGAACTCCTGGAAGGGGAAGGCCTGTTGAAACCAGTGATCATTTAAATGTAATCACACATTTAGGCAGGTCATACATGTTGTTAAAGAAAAAAAAGGCGAGACAGATGTCGAGGCATATGTCACAAATGCAGAACCTACAATTGCAAACGGTGGAGAAGTTAGATAAACTAACTGACAAGTTAGATAAACTAACAGACGTATGGCAGGAAACAAATATTGTTTTAAGGGAAATGTTGCAGGCAGTACTCATGCAGGGAAGGCCAACAACAATTTCTGCAGTTCAAAATGAGGAGCCAGCACTGGCAGTTCAAACTGAGGAGCCAGCACTGGCAGTTCAAACTGAGGAGCCAGCACTGGCAGTTCAAACTGAGGAGCCAGCACTGGCAGTTCAAACTGAGGAGCCAGCAACGGCAGTTCAAACTGAGGAGCCAGCAAGGGCCACAGTTACCAATAGGGTTGGTCTGAGAAGGGGTGGGAGACGTGTTAGGCCGACTAGGTTTACAGACCTTTAAAAAAATGTTTTAAAATATTTTTTTATGTGTTTTCGATTTTGTTCAAATAAAGTTTGGCACTGGTTTTCATACATTGAAATCTCTTGTTTGTTTTATTTTTATCCTATTGGATACTGACCTGTAAATTTAAGGGTAAGATTGCTGTAAGTATAGTCACAGAAATGTTTCTTGGGTATAAAGGCACTCTACTGACAGGCCCAATGCCTTCCTCCTACAGTATGGTACTCCCCTATTTGTTATTTTCATGTATATTTTTTAGCATGTTTAATCAGCTTTGCACTGGATAATTTATGGGACAGCATTTTTTAATGGCTATATAAATCATTTCAATGGGTCAACCACAAAACACATAAATATTACACCGAAAATACTTACCGGGACGCTAGGCCACAAAAATCCTGAAAGACGGACAATGATCCATTTTCTTTACTTTTTTGCTGTGGAAAAAAAAAATATATATTTATATATATGCTGCTATTCTACACTTTTTTGCAGGGGACAGATCATTTGTTCACCATGTACTTTGATTATATTTATTGTATTTCTCATTTGATGGATACTGACCTTTAAACATAAAGATCTCTGCTGCTTCTTGTGCTTGAAATTGTAACATTCTGGTTCAACCCAACTTGCCAAGAAACTGTTAAAATCACTATTGTAATGGAAAATAGAATAGACATATTAGCATAAATTGCACAAATATTGCTATATTTACCCTCATTACATTTAAAAAGGTGGTTCAATATAATTTAACATAATAATATAACATAACTTATTCACAGTGCATGGTTGCTAGGGTATTAATTACCATAGCAACCACATTGCTGAACATGCAAAACTGATAGCAGCTGAAAAAAGTTGGCCTTGGTCGAATTCCTTGCTGCAAGACCTAATTGTTTGTTACACAAAAAAAAAAAAACATTTCATGGTATGTATATAAATACATGAATGATTTCATGAATACATTAATAGGGTGTTTTCAATACAAAATGTGCGACTAATTACAAATATCAGGCGATTACTTTAAGTTGACTAATGGCGACTAATTCAGCTAACTAATGGTGACTACAGTATTGCACAAGTTAATTTGCGTCTATTCCTAAAAATGTGTTTGTAGACTATTCGCAGGAATGTTGCGACAATTATTAGCAACAGAAAATACGCCACTTTAAATATACTCGTAATCCTGTCTGTGGCGACAATTAGCAGTTTGTGAACAAGAAAAATAAGGCGACTAACGGTCAGTATGAATAGCGACTATTCTAATAACTTATACGCAATGCTACTGTGTAGACTATTTCCGCGACAAATAATATTTTTGCGCAATGACGTCACACGCGCATGCGCACGTACGCGCACCTGCGCACGTCTTTACTGGGATTGCAAATTGGAGACATGGCTGGAGTTAGCTCCCTCTCAAGTGAAGAAGCAAAGTATGTGGCAAAATTTCTTCTAAGACGTGATTACGATAGTCAGCCATTAGGCACCGTGGGGGTGCATGAAGTTAAAAGGCGAATCATGCACAAACTTGTGCGTAAAATGCATAGAAAGTTTGGCTTAGACATGGAGGTTCGGCAACTACAACGCCTGTGGTCGGACATGAAAAGACGCAACCATGATATGATCCAAGAGGTCCAAGAAGGTAGATATTGTTATGACTGTATAGCAGTAGCTGATTTATTTATATGGGCAACATCACCAGTATTGTCTGTCACCAATGTTAAAGGGCTGGTTCACCTTTAAATTAATTTGTGTTATGTTATAGAATGGCTATTTCTACACAACTTTTAAGTTGGTCTTCATTATTTATTTGGTATTTATTTCGGAAATTCAAATGCTACATTTGAATGGTCTAATATACTTTTAAGATAGTCTTCATATTCTTATGACAATTTCCAGCTTTCAAGTGGGGTCACTGACCCCCATGTAAAAACATGTTTAGTAAGAGTACAAATGTATTGTTATTGCTACTTTTTATTACTCATCTTTCTATTCAGGCCTCTCCTTTTCATGTAATCAATGCATGGTTACTATGATACTTTGCACCCTAGCAAGTCCAGTACCTTAGAAATGTACAGTAGGTTGTTTAAATAATAAATCAAAACATTATTTTGAATTATTTTATCCCAGAACTTGCCCCGGTTGAAATTGAGCCAGGACCAGATGCTGTTGTGGAAGAGGAAGAGGAGAGAGCCAATCCGGATCCAGGAGAGGGCCCATCTGTGCAAGAAGCAGGCACACAAACCTGCACAGAACTTTTATATGCACCAGTGCTTGCAGAAATAAAAAAAGATATTGCAGACATAAAAACCTGCCTTGCAAACATCAAGCAGGTCATGGACGACAGAAAGGATTAAAGCCGTTGCCTTACATTGTTTTTCACCTTTTTATTTTTTGCTAAGCTGACAATTAGCAAAGTTTTTTTTGTTTTGTATAATTTATATAATTGTCTAAACTGGAGACTACTTTTAAACTTTATTTTTATACACTTCCTGTTATGACGCAATAAAAGGATTATTATGTATACCAATGATGTGTGATTCACTATTTATGGGTGCATTTCTGCTATATTTCACTTTTTATGCAGGGGAGATTAGCTCATTCACAACAAATGTACTTCATATATTTATTTCTGATGGATACTGACCTTAAAACATCTGTACTTCGTAGAAGGTAAAGTAGAAATTTTAAATTTGAAACTTGAACTTTTTACAGGTTCCAATCGTAGATCAAAAATAAACTGGAAATCACATTCCTAAAAGAAAATAGATAAATAGATATAATAGGGTTGAATTTATCATATGACTCTTTCCAGCTTTACAAAAGGGGGTCACTGACTGATATAAGGCTTCAATTATTATTGCTACTTTTTTAATAATTATCTTTTAAATCAGGCTTTTTCCTATTTATATTTCAAGGCATTCTTCTAATTTTGCCAACATGACCTACCATTAATTCCAAACATAAATATGTTCCATTCAATGCCCAAAGTAACTTACACTGGAAAAATGATGTGATGAGATGCGATCTCACACGTTTCCCTTCATCACTTGAATCTTGGGAAAGTGCAGGGTAACCGGGAATTTCAGGAGGAAGTTCCTCATTAGTTTCCAGAACCACTCCATGATCCAAAGCCAGATTGTTCAGAACCGCACATGCCTGAATTATCAGAGAAACCGTTTCTGGAGAATACTGCAGGCATCCACCAGATTTAGAAAGACAACGGAAAGTAGATTTGAGGACTCCAAAGGTCCGCTCAATAACTCCTCTTGTCTTTATGTGGGATGTATTAAATTTTAGTTCCGCCAGTGTCCTGGGATTAGATACAGGAATCAGAAGCCAGGGTTTACTTCCGTATCCTGCATCTCCTGAAATAAATATGAATAAAATTAATGGTCCTATACATATAAGGATGACTTTTGATTACAGTCATGCTACAGCAAGCACAGGGCACCTACATAGTGAGTGGCCATACATTTGCAGATTTGCTGGGCTGACTACTTTGCAAGTTTATCTGCCTAGAGCCTGGATAGGAGTGGGCCTGATTAGAAAGAATACAAAGATGAGTAATAAGATGAGTAATAAAGAGATGCAATAACAATAACATGTATCCATAGAGAAAGATTATTTTACAGATGTCAGTAAGCAGGTCCGGACTATTAAAATAGGCCCTGGCATTGGAGGTACACATAGGCCCAATAAGCCTACACAGAGGCCCAAACAACTCCCACCAGCCCACTAAATGGACCTTATAGCAGCCCCTCTGGCATTTGCCAGAACCCACAGATTGCCAGTCCGGGCCTGTCAGTAAGCCTCTTTTGAAAACAAGAGTCATAATAAAAAGGCAAATAATTAATCAAATAAAAAAGGCAAGTATGTTACTTACCAACCAACCAGCCCTCTGGCATGAGTCCAAGCTGAAAACGGTCAAACAGAGCTGACTGCCGTAAAATGTATGAGTCGTGACAGCTCCCGGGAAAACCAGAGTGAATACTCATAATCCGTTGATGGGAGTCACAAACAACCTGGACATTCAACGAATGTGTATGCTTCCTGTTCCGAAATTGTTCTTCAGTAGCATGAGGAGGTGTTAATAAAATGTGTGTGCAGTCTATTGCACCAATGCAATTGGGCATGCCTCCTAGGTTATAAAAACCAGTTTTCAATTCCTGCCACTGTTCTGGGGTTGATGGGAAACAGACAAATTTTGGGGACTGTTGCACTATAGCTCTCAAGACAGGTTTCAAAAGTCGAGAAAACGAAGAGCGACTTAGCCCAATCACCCTTGCAACAGATGGCTGAAAATTGCCTGTACCAAGGAAATGCAAAACTGCCAGCAATTTAACTATGCCTGGAATAGCCTGTGAGCGACCAGTCAGTGGCTCGAGTTCCTGAGCTATGCAAATATACAAAGCTTGTATAGCTTGCCTATTCAGACGGAACAACTCCCTGACATCAGAGTCACTCAGCTCTTCTAGTACAGAGCGTGGTCGAAACCGTCTAGGCTGACGAAGCCTGTCCCTCCTTGCCATAATTTGCCTATCACCTCTAAAAGATGCTGCAGCCGCAGCCAAAAGCACAACCCAAAACATCTCGTTCTCCTTCTCTTCTCCTGCCACTTCTCTCTTCTCCTGTCACTACTGTCTTTTCCTGTCAGGAATGGCAACATGAATTATGGGTAAAACTATGTTATGGGATATTTCCTGTCCCTCCCATTGACAATTTTCTGGAGAAAAAATAAGTTAACGCCACTATGTATATGGCGTTAAAATGGTGCGAATATTCTGGCGTTAATATTGTCTTTAAACCATTTCGCTGTTTAGTAAACCAAGCGTTAATGTGTACGTAGCGTTATTTTCAGCAAATGCGATAACTGGCGAACAATTATTCTTGCGCAAGAAAATTCGCAAATTTATATTTACCGCAGGTTAGTAAACTGGCGATAACATATTTGGCGAAAATTCTGTCTATATATTGTGCGAATATTTTTAACGCACTTTAGTAAACGGACCCCTAAGCATGCTCAAGTCCTGGAGTTTAGTTTGCTCCTCTCCCCCGCCCTCCTCCCCTCCCTGATGTAATCTGAGCTCAGAACTATGAGTGAGCAGGAAAAGACTCAGGCACAAAGTGATATGTCACAGCAAGCTAATACTCAGGTATGTATTATTTATGCTAAAGAATAAAAATGGAGTTCTGTCCTGCACTGCTGTGGCTAATCTATTGGCAATACTCTGCCTTGGCATCTGTCCTTCTCCTTTAAGCACTTAGCAGACTCAATATACTTTTGATTGGTAAACACAATACATGTTTAAAGCCCTTCAACAGATGTCTGGCCAATAATTCCCTGTAACCAATGTCCTAATTAATCTCCGTATGAGGAAACTTCCTTTAAAGAAAGTTTTCAAGACTGAATTTTACCGGTAACAGGGTGTGACAAAACTGCTCTTGCTCCAATCACAAAGACATCCACTTCAACCAGAAAGGGAAGAGTGCCTTTTTTCAATTGTTCAAAGGCTATTACAGCCTTATCATACCAGATACTAGGATCTGTCCCCTTTTATGGTAAGGGCAGTGATTGGAGCCACCACAGTAGAAACGTTTTTTAAAAATTGCTTGTAATAATTGGCGAACCCTAAGAACCTTTGAATGGCTTGCAAAGAAAGGGTTTGAACCCAATGTAAAATGGCCTGAACCTTGGTTGGCTCCATTTCTAAGCCCTTTCATGAAATAATGTACCCCAGAAAATGCATTTTTAAATCTTAGTATATTGTTGATTCTGTCTACATAACACCTCCTGAACATGGACACGATGGTGAGCTAAATTAGAGGAAAAAAATCAGAATATCATCTAAATACACCACGGCTGGGGCATTACATAAGCCAAAGAGCATTACCAAATATTCATTATGCCCCTCACAAGCATTAAAGGCCATCTTCCATTCGTCTCCTTCACTGATTTAACAAATTAAATTGTATGCGCCCCTCAGATCAATCTTAGAAACGATTGTGTCACTCTAAACTCAAAGAGTTCAGAAAGGGGAGGGGGTTACGAACCCTCTTTCCAGATTCTCCTTAAAGGAAAACTATACCCCCCTGACAATGTAGGTCTCTATAAAAAGATATTGCATGAAAAAGCTCATGTGTAAAACCCTGCTTCATGTAAATAAACTATTTTCATAATAATATACCTTTTTAGTAGTATGTGCCATTTGGTAATGCTAAATAGAAAATTGCCATTTTAAAAAATAAGGGCCAACCTCTGGGATCCAGACAAACCATACATGTTAGGTCACACGAGCCAATTAACAGACAGCGTTCTGTCTTTTGCTTCCACACTTCTTCCTGTTTCAGTTAGAGTTGTAGTATTTCTGGTCATGTTATCTCTGTGGCAGCACACAGACCATCACAAAGTGATGGTTCAAGGCAAGAGATGTAAAAGGGAAATATTTACTTAAACATATATACCAGTTTAGTAAGATTATTTAATATGCCACTTAATATGATGTAAACTATCTGTTGCTTAAATATTCATTTTGGGGGTATAGTTTTCCTTTAATATACTCCTCCATGGCCTGAGACTCAGGGAGAGAGAGAGAAAGGGTCTATTCTATCTCTAGGAGGACAGGAGCCTGGGATTAAATCAATAGCACAGTTATAAGGCTTGTGCAGAGAAAGGGTCTCTGCAGTTTTTATATTTGAGAAGACATCTGCCAATGAGGAATAGCTGGAATGTAACCCTTCTACAGACATTGCAGCAAGAATTAGGAAGGTCTTAGACATGAAAACTCACAACCTACTCTCCGTTGAAGGATCTTGATAGTAATCCAATCCACTTGGGGTTTGTGTTTCTGTAACCAGGGGACATATCTTCTTAATGATTACAACCAATGGACATGATAAAATATTTGGATTTGGAAGACACTAACCCACAACCTAAAGAGCTTCCTGTGATAATAATTGCCAATAATGTGACCGATAGGACCAGGGCTAGTGTGTGTATGCCGTGTCTCTGAGCAAAATTTGTATTTACAAAGTTCCCTGCATCAGTCTCATTCCGAAGATTACCAAAGCGGCTGAAGATGGCACCCATGAAAACTCACAACCTACTCTCCGTTGAAGGATCTTGATAGTAATCCAATCCACTTGGGGTTTGTGTTTCTGTAACCAGGGGACATATCTTCTTAATGATTACAACCAATGGACATGATAAAATATTTGGATTTGGAAGACACTAACCCACAACCTAAAGAGCTTCCTTTGATAATAATTGCCAATAATGTGACCGATAGGACCAGGGCTAGTGTGTGTATGCCGTGTCGCTGAGCAAAATTTGTATTTACAAAGTTCCCTGCATCAGTCTCATTCCGAAGATTACCAAAGCGGCTGAAGATGGCACCCATGAACTCTGCTGGACAGAATCTGAATGGAGGGGTATGTAAAGACTTAGGTGCATTTGTCTGGGGTAGTAGCTAGGCTGGGGGGGGGGATGGAGCAGGGTCTGTGTAGGGTAGGGGGGTAGGATTTTTTTTTTAACTTTAGGGTTTAGTTCTCCTTTAAGGAATCAAGGGAGAATGGAGCAGAAAAATCTATTTGGTTCTCTTTGATAGCATCAGCTAGCTCAACCCTGAACTGACTACATAGAACAGTATCATTCCAGCACATTTCTATAGACCATTGGGGAAATTCAGTACAATAATCCTCAACTCGACATTAACCCTGACCAAGATTACAAATTGCTGAGTCTGCAGAGGCAGAACAATAATAGCCATGGCCTTGAAGGAGGCATCAAGAGAGAGAGAGAGATGGGTTGGATAACAAGGGGATATGCTAAATACCCACAGTTGTGGTTCCCCGTGGAGTAAGGTGATGACAAAATTTACTCCTCAGTGGGGAAGGAGCGGGATAGGAACCCAAAATGTCATTTACAGGCCTCCTGAAATACAAAGAAGTTGCTATGATCCCCAATGAACTTTTCAGGGAATGGGACCTTGGGTTCCACTGCAGTGTTACCCGGTGGTGTACTGTCTGCCTCCCAGGACCAGCGCTGGAGAGGGAGAAACTGGTTACTGCTGAATAACGTATAACCTAGCAGACAATCTCTGAAGACATTGGACACTTTATCCTAATCTAATTCTAATCAAATTCTGAATTAGAGCTCACTCAAATAACTATTACAAATAGTACAAACAACCTAACAAAATAACTGGCTTTTGCACAATTCCTGCATGTAGAGAGACATGATGTCTGGTGATTTTAATAAAGTGAGCTTGAATACATCTGCTAGGCAAAAGGAGCCCCCCTATAAAATATATTGGATCTAATTGTTAATGAATATCTGACACCCAACTCCTGTAGGAAGACAGAATGAAGAGAAACCGATGCCGAGAGAGGAATAGTTAAGATAAACTTTATTTCAGGAACTGTACAGAATTTTTAATTGATTGTACTTAGAAAACTTATTTCAGTATGATGAAGTTTATATTAAATTTTCATTATGTTTCCCCTTTAAATATAAATTCTCAGAATTCTTTTAAATCTGTTGTTTTTAATGTTGCTGCTGAACATACAATAACAAAAAAACTATTTTTCGATGTTCATTTCAGTATTTTTCTGTTGTCAGAAGCAATTCTTTAAAATGGCATGTTAGTTCCTTAGGGGCCTTTGCTTTCCTGGCAGATATGTTGATGTCAACAAGAGGAGACAGACTAACTGCTACGCTTGTTTTTATTTAAGTTTCTATTCATGATGTTCTGGACAACTGTGCCAGTTCAGCCCTTCAAATGGCTTTATTTATAGACATAGTACTTTATAAATTGATCCTACTTTTATTCTGTAACCCTTGTTTTTTAATTATAATAAATACCTTGTTTGTTCTAAATTAATAGAACTTATTGTTGCTAAACAAATAACTGTAATGCTGATGATGATGAGAATCAACTCTATGGGACACATTTATCAACGTTCGAATTTAACTAAAACTAACAAGCTTATATTAGATTTATTGCAACATCTAAAATTTTCAAGTAACCTGAATGTAAAATACGGCATCTAAAAGCTACCAAGTTCATGTAGAAATCAATAGCAGTTTTCCTAGGTAAAATGATTTTTCAATTTTTTTAAAAAGTTGGTAGACCCATTGTAAATACTGAGTACAATGTGATTTTGCTGCGTTCAGGTTTACTTTTAATGTTTTTAGTTTTAGATACAAGTTTTTTTCATAAATTCACATTCAGTTTGGTGAGTTTTTTCGAGTTAAAAAAAATCTCAAATTCAAACTTTGATAAATAGGCCTCCAAGTTTTCATACAACACCTTGCTTGTTATGCAATTTGGTACATGAGTTTTGATGACCAGGTAGCCAGATCAGGTTATAGCAAAGAGCAGAAAGGCTCTTTGTTATCATCCAAGACCTAGATCAGTCTTAAGCGACTAGAATAGAAGGGGATGGTTTTAGGATATTCCATAACTTGCACTCCACAGTCCCCATCACTTTCCTTAAGCAATTCATTGTTCCTCAGGAAGCAGACTTCATTGCATTAAAGGAAAACTAACCCCCCTCAAATGAATATTTAGCCAACAGATGGTTACTCACCTGCTCTAATTGTAACAGGAACAAGTGTGGAGTAAAAGACAGAACTTTGTCTGTTAATTGGCTCATGTAACCTGACATGTAAGTGTGCCCTTGGTTTGTTTGTGTGCACTGTGGATCACATGATCCCAGGGGCAGCCCTTAAAATGGCAATTTTTAGTTTAGGATTACCCACTGGCACGTATGACTAAAAAAGTATAATTTTATAAAAATTGATTCATTAGATGAAACAGGGTTTTATATATGAGATGTTTTATGAGATATATATTTATAGAGACCTACATTGTTCGGGGTTATATTTTTCTTTTAATATATAAAGCTCAAGTGCTCATACATTGAGTTCATAGATTGAATGGTGAATCGCCAATCCCATCAGCACAAAGTTATTCACAAGTGTGCATCTGAGTGCAGTCGGTTGACTCTTGTCCACCTCAATTTTTAACTATTGCAAAATATTCCTAATTGGATTGAAAATTACAAAAGCTACTCCAGTGTTAATGTGGTTCTACAAGTGTAGGGAATAAATACTTTTGCAAACATATCATATTTATTATATTATACATATATTAGTTTTTATTTTATTTTTTTAATATAAAAGTCAGCTTTAAAAAATCACCTTATTTTGAGTGCCCTGCTTTAAAGTACAAATTTTACAGTGGACAGAAATTCAGAGTAGGATTTGTTATACCATAACTAAAAATGCACTATATATATTTATTTATTTCAAATAAATTACCCTTTTCTTGAACTACTCTCAATTATACACAATTGCATCTTTTTTTAATATGGATGAATATGTTTGTGTATGTGTTCAAATGGTTGCCCAAGGGAATATACAGTAGGTACACTGATTGACACATAGTTTTGCAACCAGACATTGTGTGCAGTTGAAGCAGCCCAAGAGTCTGGAGCACTGCCATGCAAAAAACATCAGATGGAATTCGAGCAATTCTTTATGTTTTGTACAGCCAAGATCTCACTGGTTGTGGGTTACCTAGTTACAAGCACAGAGGCCTGTATTTGAATAAAATGAAAAGGCCCATGGGAATGATTAATTTAACAGGGAAAGCATTTTTTATTCTTCTGAGCTACAATCCAGTGCCTTAATTGTCTCTTTCATTACAAACTTTCATGTCCCTGCTTTGATTTTTTTTGAACATGTTTTTTCATCTACGCAGAATTCAGTGCTTCTTTGCTCAGAAAAAAGTTAATATTTGCTTTAAATTTCCCAGATCTTATCTTTCTAGTACTTATACGCCTTGATGTCTAGTCTCTGAGCTAAAAATTGTGAGAGGAAGAAGCCAGCTGAAAATGGGTTTTTGGACTTCTGTTATTTTATATATATGGAATATATGGAAGCATGAAGATGAAGAAGTATGTATGAGTATAAAGTTCATGCATATGCAAATGATATGCCTAGTTCATTCTGCAGTATACGCTTGCCTAATGCTAATAGAACTCATGCATATTCGTGCAGAATATACCCAGTGTAATTCAATATTTTTAAGCAGACCTCCCTTTGGTTTGTATGGAGGTGCACTAGTTTCTGTGCTGAAGATTTCATGGCTATTATTTGGTCTGTCCTATTTCCGTCCTTTGTTATCATTTCAATTATATATCCTTCCACCTCTGTATCCCTCAGTATATTGAACCAAAGTATGCAAAGCATTCTGAGAAGTGTAGCCTTGCCTTGTTGACAGCTGATTTCTGCCAAATTTCTGTCTATAGCAAACCGAGAAACGAATGGCAAAACCTAACTTTAAAATCATTGACATCTGTAATAGTAATACATGGAATTGTGTCTACCCTTCGTAACTTTACTATATGTAACAATGTATGTCTACAATTTGTAATGTCACCATATTGCAATTAATGTAAAGATAACTATAAATTGTCAAATGCCATTTATGTTACAATGTTTGTTCTAAAGCACCAATTAAAAAAAAAGAAAAGAAAAATGTTAATATATATATATATATATATATATATATATATATATATATATATATATATATATATATATTGGAAAGTTGCTTAGAATTTTTCTTTTTTCATTATTCAAACATATGTTAGTTTAGTTGATGATTTGTGTGCACAATCCTTTATAACATATGATATGAGCATCAAGGATACATTGGGTCATGGTCAAAGTCTGTGTCCCCTCCAGAGACCTCTCTCTCCCACCTCCTGAATCACATGATTGGGACTACCATATCACAATTGGATTGAAGGAAACAATTTTGTGTCACTTTATGTCCTCTTTTCTGCAATGTCCTGATTGAAGCATGTGCAGCTGAAGCATATCTGGACCTGGCATCAAATGCTTCTGAGATATCAGAGAAGGGGACCTGAAGAAGCACAAGATGCTGTCTGCCAACCCTGCTGCCAAACTCTTATTTTTCTGATCACTACTAGAAGTGGCCAAGGAAACCCCCACACTGCATACTTCTAAAATATTGTACAATAAACTACTGTATGAGTTAGGAAAAGTCACATTCTACTTTTGCAAACGTTAGTTTTTTGTGGAAGCATGGTTGTCAGCACATATAAGCTGTCATTGATAATGTATACAGTACTGCATGGGAATGCAGGGTTTAAAGCAATGAAAATTAATTACTGATAAGCAATGCAGTATGGAGATATTATGGGGCAGATTTATCAAGAGTCGAATAGTAAATTCGAATTTCAAAATTCACACATTCAAATTTGAATCCCCCTATTCGAATGCAAATTTGAATGTGAGTCCTTATTCGAATATTCGCAACCTGAAACCTGCCGAGATCATGTAAAAGTCAATGGCAGAGGTCCATTGAGCCATTTGGAGATGCTAATAACCTTCCTGACATTCAAGTTTTTTTTTGGAGAAAAACTTGATTCGTATGAACCGAATAAAATCAATACGATTGAAATTTTCGGGTCAGAATGATTTGACCGAATATTAGACATTCAAATTTTTTCTTAAATAGCTTCCCAGTCGAATTGTGAGTATATTCAAATTTAAAAAAAAAAAAATTACATGAATTCGAAATTTGACCTTTGATACTGTAAATGGGCCTCTATGTGTGAAATCTTTAACAGCTTATATTGATACAGCTCTGCATTATAGGAAAGTCACCCCTGATTGTGCTCCTAAAGCTGAGAATATGTTTATTGCTGACAACTGTGAGTGTCTAAGGTTTAGACAGGAAGCAAGGCAGACATTTAAAAAGAAACATTTTGTTTAAAAAATATAGAGAAAATATTGCTTTTAAGGTCTGCATATTAAATATAAACATAGATGGAATTTTAAGATGTCAAGAATTAGTTGTCACTTGTTATTTATATTAATGATGTTGAGAGGCATGGATAAAAATTGAAAGCACTTATCTAGTCTTGTCTAGTGCTGCTAGTCACCATTTCTAAGTGAAAGCAGAACAGACAGGCAAACCTTTAAGGGTTTTGATCTCAAAGTCAGTACTATACTGTTTTACAATATTAGTTGCAAAAAAAAGTTTTTAAATATACAATACAAATTTTGTTCTGCAGTCATATTTGCATTTTTTTGGAGTTGGATATTACTTTACATTACATCTGAATAAACAGAACTTTGCTAAGTTATATCTGCTACTGCACACTAAATCATTGTAGTTGAAGAAAAATGCTCCTGTTTCTACTTCCTTAGATAGTAACAGTGGGTTTATGGAGGTCTCAATCAAAGCCACTTGCAGCTTGTATAAAGAGGTTTCATTGTCTTTGTTCTGATTTAATTTATACAAATAACATGCAGGAAACTCTGTGCCATTGAGAGGCTGGTAGCAGATTTAATGAGGGATGCACATGACCATTACCAGTCTCCTCATTTAAGAATACATTACAGAAAAGATGTGGGGAGCATTTAAATGAGGAGCTTTAAGATCTCTTTCAAACTTGGATTAAAACAATCTATGAAAACCTGAAGAATATTACTTCATTACAATAGATAACATAACCTGTAGAAATGAATTGGTGTTATTAGGAATCCAAAGAAAAAGTTCAATATATTTTTTTTTCCTGCCGTATTGACACATTAATGTTAGTTTACCCTAGAATGAAAAGCTTTCCTAAAATCTAACTGAATATTCATACAGTACTCATTCAAATAATTTTACTATTGTTTTATTGTAACATTTTGAAGAACATTTAAAATGTAATTTCATATATTAATTTACAGTGAAAGTAAATTGAAAAGGTTTTCAGGGGAGCACTTTATGCATATTTACTTTAATTTTAGAGATGCTATTCATCCCCTTTACGATATTCATGTTTCAAGCCATGAGTTTTAATTGTCCATTATCGTCGTGTCTCCAGTACTTCAGTATCATCAGTAGTATTGTATGATTAGATTTCATTATATGCCATCCCAATATCTATTGATGTTTATATTTATTTTTTTATACTGATTTATTAAATATTTTTATATTAAATCTGTATTAAATGAAATGGGGTTGCAAGGCAGAAATAGGGGGTTCTCTCACACTGTCTGACTGAAAGAGTGTTGTAACTTGTAAAAGACTAATCCCGATATTAGTTTAAAAAAAAAATACAGAAAAAAGAAAAATACAGGTCAAAAATGTTTCTCCAGTTAAAAACTTGAGATATGTTGGTTACAGTGGACTCTAAAACAGCTTATTTACCTAATCAGTTTTTTTCCTCTATGTACACAAATGAGGAGTATAAATTTCAGGGCATACTCTGCAAATATACACATGGCTCAGCTAATGCAAAATATAAGTGGTTAGCACAGGATACCTCAGATTATCTTAGCCATCTCATCTCCTTTCTGTCTATTATTGCACCAATGTACTAGAGGAAAGCTGCATGTAGTTTAAACAGCATTACAATCCCAGCCTGGAAATTGTAAGCCTATAAGTTTAATATATGTTGTGGATATCAGTGTAAATTCAAGAAAATGTTCTGGTGAATGGCATAAAAATTAGTAATCAGTATGGCTTTATGAAACACATGTTAAAAAAGGGATTTTTCTAATGTTAGAAGACATTTGTAGAAACTTGTACAGTGGAACTGCAATAGATGTTATTTTCCTGGAGAGTTTGATACAGTGGCGCATAAACGTGCTTTAAAGTCTGTTGGTCTTGGAATGCTGTACATGGATGGAAAAGGATAGAAAAGGATTGTGTACAGAGGGTGGTTGTCAATGGTGCATTCTCTATATGGAGTATCATTCTTACTGTGGTGTGGCAGTGTTGTGCTGGGTCCACTTTTATTCAGTTTGCTCTTGGATAAGGTCAGGGTCATCTGGTTGTCAATGATACAAAACTATAAAGCCAATAAATTCCAACCAGTATATGTAATCCTTGCAAAAGGATCTGGACAAACTGGCACTCTCTGCTTCTAAATGGTGGATGAGATTTATTTTTGAAAAAATTAAGGTTATACATTCTGGATTAAAAAAATATGTAAGAAACATATACATATAAGTAAGGCAAATCAACAATGGAGTGCAGTTTTGGTCTTCAGTGCTTCAAATGGATATTAATCAAGTAAAGAAAGTCCAAAGAAGAGTGACCTAACCTAATAAAGGGCATAGATGTTCTCAGTTATGAAGAAAATGTGGCCAACTTGGGATTGTTTACACTGAAGAAAAGTGCTTATAGGGGGATATAATAATTGTATAATGATAAAGGGACTGAAAATAAAATCTCTGTTTTGTTTGCCATTCATTTTATTGTAAATTGGGAGAAATGGAATTTTGTGCAGTGTGAGGTGTGCCTTTGTGGAATTCGCTCACAGAAGTGGTTGTATCAGCAGATACACTAGATAGTTTCAAGAGAGGGTTGGATGGTTTTTTTTTGTATGGTATCAGGAAGGATACCATCTTACAGGATCTTCAGATATTTTCCTCTGGTAAGTTAGCAGGTATCTTTTAGAACTGAGCTTAATGGCCAAATGTCTTTTTTAACCTCATCGACTATGTTACTATGCATACACAGTAAGGGCCAGTTTAGCCTTCAGCAGACTTGATTTGATTGTGTGTAGTATTGCATGGGTGATGGAATGCTGGCTTGGAGAAAAAATGTAGGCTATAAAGAGTTTGTCTGCAGGCATCCATATGTTGTACTGCATAAAATTTCTCTGAATCAGTGGTATACATGACTGTGTGATTTTCTGTAAAATGCAAAAATTTCTGCTTCAAATCTTTTAACTTGTTTAAACTAATTCAGCTTTGAAGCTTTTAGGAGTTTTAATAATTAATTTTATGCCATAAAAGCTGCCCCTGGCTCTTTGAGCTTACTGAAGGGAGCACAGAACTTTTCCCACCCGAGGATGAATTCTTTGCAGATTTTTCTTCTTGTGTCCCTCAGCACTTCCTGTGTCTAATTAAGCAGATCCATCACTGCTCAAAGGCGTACTACTTAAACAGTTCTGGGATACTCAGCTAATCTGTATGCAAACTTTTTCTCTGCATTCAGCAGGAAAAAAGGAGTATCATTTCTACCCTATGATTGCTTTTGTAGCCCAATTGCACATATACAGTAAGTACATAACTGTCATAATCAGATTGGGAGAGGAAAATTCCCTCTTGGACTTTCCAGAGCTATTTCTATTGTTTAATAGTTATGGCATCTTTTATTTGAAAACCCGTTATCCAGAAATGCCTGGATAATGCCCTTTGTGCATTGCTTCCTATTTAAACAAACAATTCATTATTTTGAATGGTTTGCTTATTCGATGTAACAATAAGACGGTACCTTGAACTTGATAACTCGGTTGCATAAATCTATGCTGGTTGCAAAAATGTATTGCTTTTTTTAAATGTTTTATTCTTTTATGGCTTACAGCATTTAGCTCCACATTACAGGAAAATTCCTTACCCTTATACATAAAAGTCTCAAGCATTCCAAACTACAGATTGTATTGCTTATAAAACATTTGCCATGAAATTGCAGACCCTTTAACTTGAGAGTCTTCAGATTTACTAGTTAGGGATTGCCATTGGGCTTACAGTGCAAAGCAGCCCTGAACTTATATCCACATATACATTTGTGATGACAAATTTAGGGGCCTATTATTGTTTAGAATGTGTTTGCACAATTTGTGTATTTTAAGTATTTAAGGAAATGTTCCCCTTTTTCCAATTTCCTGTACAGTTATGGGATCTATTATCTGGTAATTTGTATATCCAGAAAGTTCCAAAATATGTGAAGGACATCTCCCAAAGAGTCCTCTTTAAGCAAACATTTTTTGTCTGTTGTCCGGTACATCTATGTTGTGTTGTGTAGCACCATGGTCCTAGAGGAACGTTGTTTCGTTTCACTGTGTACAGTACAAACGTATATGGATGAAATGACAATAAACTCACTCTTGACTTGACTTGATTTTAGTTTACGATCAAGTACCTTGTACTTGATGGTAACTAAGCTGCATACACACAAACTGGTGACAAAACAGTTTGGTTTTTAAAATTTTAAACATATTTAATAACCTTAAGGTGTGCTAATCCAAATTATCTGTATCACCTTATCTGAAAAAAAACCTAAATCCCAAGCCTTCCAGATAACAGATCTCATTACTGTTTTTCTGAAGCACGCCTAAAATATATATCTGCTCTAAACTTGTATAAACCACTATATTAAATTATAAATCAATTTAATTGTTTCATTTCTACAGCAATTTTTATTTAAAGAGTTATAATTCAAAAATTTACAAAAGCATACTGACGCACTCAGTTAATATCAAAAACATATCATATGTTTAATGATCAACGGTTCAACGTCACAAAGGGACGAACATATATATATATATATATATATATATATATATATATATATATATATATATATATATATATATATATATAATCAAATGACTCAAAACAGGCAGACGGCACTTCTGGAATAGGTTTTATTGGGGTTGCTGCTGTAAAACCTAACGCGTTTCGGGAGTAAATCCCTTAATCATATATATATATATATATATATATATATATATATATATATATATATATATATATATATATATATATATATATACTTCACTCATCAGGTGCATGTCAGATAGGTAATGTCCAAAGCATTTCCCATAATGTTCCAATTGAAAAATTTACAAAAGCATACTGGCGAATTCTGGATCTTATATCAAAAACATATTATATTATATCATATATATATATGATATAATATAATATGTTTTTTATATGAAATCCAGAATTCGCCAGTATGCTTTTGTAAATTTTTAAATTGGAACATTATGGGAAATGCTTTGGACATTACCTATCTGACATGCACCTGATGAGTGAAGTTGGAGGGCAGCCCTATCTGGCTATTTTTGTGTTTAAAGAGTTGTAAAATTGTTTTTCATGGCAAAGTTCTTTCCATGGATACCTGTTATCTATAAAGCTTCGAATTACGGAAAGGCCATCTCCAATAGACTCAATTTTATCCAAATAATATTAATTTAAAAAAAGTATTTCCTTTTTCTCTGTTATAATAAAACAGTACTTTGTACTTGATCCAAATTGATAAGCGCCTACATCATTTGTCGTATATCCAATAACTATGCAAATTGTGTGATTCAAGTTAAAGAAAACATTTATAGTCATAATTGATAAAACTGTATAAAATACTGATTACTACATCAGAGCAAGCAAGGTGGGATGCTTTTTTCTGAGGTGCTGGTAAATCCCTGAAATAATTGCTGAGCTATAATTTTCATTTCATTGGCGACCAAGGAATGTGGTGTGTGAAGACACAGTTAAATTATACTGAGCAAATGAGAAAGCACTTAACTGCTGTAACAGATTGAGTTACAGCCATTAGCAATATGGTTGAAAAAATTGAAAATAGGAACATGGACAGAGATTGTTGATGGAGATAACTATTCAGTTTTTGTATATAGAGCATCATAAAGTCCTGTTAGGACTTTACAACATGGAATGGATGTTTTGCATTATTCTTTTTTTTTTTTTTACAACGGGAAAGCACAGACAGCTTTCTGTTATATTGTTATACAAATAAGGGTTTATTGTGGCAAGCCACTGAATGAATATCACTGCTTAAGCAAGCTGGAATGTACTAGCTTTGGAAGGGTTAAGCCAACTCAGGATCAGCTGACAATGTCTATCCAACTGGGAGGCTGAATCACTTGAATTACTTCTACTGTTGCTCACTGCTGCCAAAGCAAATCTGTGAAGAATTTAACCAGGCAGCGTAGGAAATCAGTGACGGGGAAAGAGAGGAATAGCTGGAGCAGAGAAAGGGAAAGACATAAAGCTGAGAGAGGAAAGAAGAGAAAGAAGACATGGATGAGCCCAGCATCCTAAGGAGGCGAGGGTTGCAGGTAAATGTCTGATGCACTGCATGCTGTCCACTATTTAGTGCTGAAATAGAACCTAGATGTTTTCAGAAGTTGTCTAAGCTACTTGTTTTCTAAAAATATGTTTAGATTAATGGATCAGCAAATGTATATATACATTTGGCAATGGACTCACAGATTGCATCTGTCTGGTTGACCTATGGCAGCTGTTGATTATAGTATAAATAGCCAGTAACAGAATAGAGTACAATGAACAAGCTCAACAAAAGAGTGTATAGTGTAGTGTGATCCTTTTGTTGAGACTGATTATAGATCAAATAAAGGACCAAGAAAAGAAGGTTACATATATAAAGTTCAACAGCATTTACATAAGGTCAACCCTTATCACCAGGGATGGACTGGAGAATATGTTTAGTGATACTGGAGCACAGCTGATACTTGCATATATCACCAGTTATCATACACAATAAAATGCTTGCCCTAGATAAGTTTTACTCTATTAATATTGTGAATTTATATGTCTTTAAATATAATAGTGGTTGAACGTGTTCCCTTTCTAATGGGCAAACATTGCACAAAAAACAGTGTGTGCAGCACAGTGGAGGAAGAGGTAGCTAAGCCAAAATGGGAACTAAGTGGTTGCATACAACATTTTTTGTGTTATCCACAAATTGTTGTGTGCGCTGGTAACATTACATGTGTGGGAAGGCATTAAAGGAGAAGGAAAGGTTAAAACTAAGTAAGCCTTATCAGAAAGGTCCATCTAAATATACCAGTAAACCCCCCAAGTAATGTTGCTCTGAGTCCCCTGTCAAAAGAAACACAGCATTTCTTTCCTTCTATTGTGTACTCATGGGCTTCTGTATCAGACTTCCTGCCTTCAGCTTAAACCTCATTGCCCTGGGCAAGAGCATGCTCAGTTTGCTCCTCTTCCCCCTCCCCTCCCTTCTCTACTGTAATCTGAGCCCAGAGCAGGGAGAGACTCAGGCAGGAAGTGATGTCACACCATGTTAATACTGCAGCTCCTATTCTAAACAAACAGAGAGTTTCTAGAGCTTTTTACTCAGGTATGGTAAAACATTCTACAGAATAAATATAGCATTCTAGCTTGCACTATTGCAGCTAATCTATTGGCATTAAAATGCCTCCGTAGCTTTCCTTCTCCTTTAACTCATAGCTTAGAGTGGTGGGTTTTCAATGTGGTTTAAGCATTTATTTGTGACCAAGGCCCCTCCATCTCATAACAGGTTGCAAACATGAAGACGTTGCAGCATTAGCCATTCAGACAAGCTTACAAGAATATCTAAGGCATCAATCATCATAAATGTTCACCCCTAATCTAATTAACCTTAAGATGGGCTTCTAGGAAAGAAGTTTTTTCCCTTAAATTCACAGCCTAAGTTTTGAGCTGCCTCAGGGGCTTAGAAGGAACATTGGTTAAAAAAAAAGTACACAGTGTGCAAAGTGCAAAAAAGGCTGCAATAGGTCGCTTTTTGCACTTTCAAAATGTACTCTGCTGTTTAGGAGCACAGAGATACCCCTAACTTGTGTGTAATTCAGACATGCAATTTAAGGATGCAATGGGACTCTGTACTTACCATCTGTTCTATGGCAAACAGCAAGGACAAGACTGGTCTGTGCCTCCTGACACTGCTCTCTGCACTGAACCCCAGATTTTCAAACCAGTACTTGGTGCAGAGTGTTGCACCCCCCCCCCTTGTTAAGTGAGAACTAAGGGGCATCCTGCATGGAGATCTGTAAATGACCCCTAGAAACTTTGGCATGCCAGCAATAGATGAATACAATCAAACTTAACAACTGTCCTGCTTATACAACCCCCTTTCATTGTTCTATATAATTAATGATTACACTGTATGTATACAGTACAGGTATGGGACCTGTTATCCAAAATGCTCGGGACCTAAGGTTTTCAGGATAACAGTTCTGTAATTTGCATCTTCATATTTTGTCTACTAGAATTTTTGCTTTCTCGTTGTGTTTCCTGTAATGTTGAGATATATAAAAATATATTTTTGCCTCATTTACTGCTCCCCACAAGATTCTTTTTTAAAAACAGATATTTTTTAAGGTCTAAAAATAGTCTAATACAGGTATGGTACCTGTTATCCAGAATACTCGAGGACCTGGGGTTTGCCTCGTAAGGGATCTTTCTGTAATTTGGATCTTAATACCTTAGGTCTACTAGAAAATCATGTAAACATTAAATAAACCCAATAGGCTGGTTTCGCTTCCAAAAAAGATTAATTAAATCTTAGTTTGGATCAAGTACAAGGTATTGTTTTATTAGTACAGAGAAAAAGGAAATAACTTTTAAATATTTTGAATATTTGCATAAAATGGAGTCTATGGGAGATGGCCTTTCTGTAATTTGGAGCTTTCTGGATAATGGGTTTCCGTATAGTGCATCCCATACCTGTACTTTTGTGCTAAATAAGAGACAGGTTAGTGCAAGTTCATGTGTGATCATATGTGAAATTTGCATTCAAGCTAAATCTCCCAAAAACATTGCTTCAGACCAAAGCTCTTGTCACAATATATTTGTCTAAAAAATACAACAGAAAACTAGGCCTACGGGTAAGAAAAAATGATCAAAAGAGAAAGAATGAGAGCAATAAAACGGGTAGCAAATAAGAAAATGACTTTGATTTTGACTTATTTTTTACTGTGGGACAATAAATTTGAATAGTTGTATAGTTGGTGATTTAATAAATATAGCCATCTCAAAATTAAGCAGGGATGCACTGGATTCAGGATTCAATTTGGGATTCAGCCTTTTTCAGGAGGATTTGGATTTGGCTGAATAAAATTTCAATATTTAAAATCATGTGACTTTTGTAAAATGGACAAGGAAATTGTGGGTTTCTTTTCTCCCACATAAGGAAACCATACAGACAGGTTAATTGGCTTTTTGACCTTCATGCATGTCAATATGAAAAGGATCATAGATTGTAAGGTCCACTGGAGATCTCTCACTAATCAAACAAGTGTCTTTAAATAGAAGAAGTTAGTTTTGGTCTCTACAGTACTTTTAACAAAATATAGGTTGTGGGAGCATAACTTGGAACTAGGGCTCATTTAAAAACACTCAGCAAATTTGCACCTGGGCAGTAACTCTTATCAACCAATTAGTGATTAACTTTTTTCTGCCAACAGTAGGTACTGTAGAACATTGAAAGCAAACATCTGATTGGCTGCCGTGAGAAACTGGCCCCAAGTAATCTGCCAGGTGTTTATAAATGCCCCAGACAGTTTTGCTCCTACAGTGCCCGGAATGTTGGAGAGTAAATCATTCCAAGAAGGCTAATAAAATGATAAAACATAATTTAACAGAATATACGCAGGTAGATTAATGTTAAAAATAACAGTGTTGATTTTTGATGAGGAAAATGCAGAATGAAAATATGCGAGGGAGTTAATAATGTTATCAATATATGCTTTGTAAAAAGGTTTTTTCCCCTGGCAAAATGTTATTGCATTGACATCATCATAGTGTAATTTTCTTGTAACAGTTCTAAATGAGTCATTCAGTTAAGTCTAGAAAAAAGAACAAGTTGTAGTTGTTTAAACTCTACACACAATACAAAGCAGGCACTTGAAATTAAATAGCTTTCATTAAATTAGTGATAATCTACCATCATATTTATGTTTTTGTGCACACATGAAATATTATTCCACACCATTTCACATCACACAATACCAGCTACCTGTGAACCTTTGTCAAACAGATTACATAAAAATTACAGGTGGCTATTATACATTTTTTTTTTTTAAATATTTTTATTTATGAAAATTTTCAGAGAAAAAAACAACATTCACATAGCATGACAATTTGTAAGGAATTGCATTAATGAAATTAATACAGAGTTACAAATGTAGTAAACAGTTACACATTTTAACCATACTTGAGAAAGTGGTTTGCCTTCGGCTACTTCGTATTGTCAGCAGAAAAAATGTCCCAATGTAAGTAACCGATAATCTACGATAACGGGTAGTCGGTTAAGGCTATCAGATAGCAATAGGGACAGTTCCCTGTATAATGCAAATAGAGCATAACAGAGGGGCGGGTGGGTATATTCTTGTAGGCTATTTAAACTTAGCCTAAACATCATAATTGTATTTAAAGTGTAACATTAGGTATCCTGGGAATATAGAAAATAAAGTCCTATAGAGGAGAGAAAAGAGAAAAAAAAAAAAAGGGGGAAAGGGGGGATAAAACCTAAAGGGGGCTAAGAACAGCTGTTAAATTTGCATCTTTAGTCACGTTAATGGTGTATAGAATACTATGAATACAGTATTACCAGTTTCATAGAACAGGTTTTACAATGATATAATACTAAGAGGTATGGAGTCGCCAAACCTATATGAGATCCAAGGCTGCCAAATCTTCATTACTTTTGGAAGATGCTCAGTGGCTATGCCAGAGAGTCTCTCATTAATGCAGATCCAATCCAGTTTGCCTTTAAACATTGCAAAATTGATGGTAGGAGATTTCCATGATTTAGCAATAGTCTGCCTTGCAGCAAGAAAAATGTGGTTTAATAATTTGCGCTTCAGAGTAGGAACTTTACGAGGGGGGACACCCAGAAGGACTTCAGATGGGGTCTTTATTAGGTTAAGTTGTAGAATAGAGAAAATCATATTGTATACCCGAGTCCAAAATCTTGTCACTCTTGGGCATGACCACCAAATGTGTGTCATGGTGCCTGAGGATGAGCAACCCCGGAAGCAGTTATCTAGGGGAGAATGATGTATCCTAGCCAATCTCTCAGGCGTCAAGTACCATCTGAAGAGGACTTTATACCCCGCTTCAGAGATTATGGTATTCCTTGAACTATGTTTTAGGTTGTCCCATGCCTTTACCCAATCGTCTTCTGTCAAAGTAATCTCCAATTCTTTGTGCCAAACTTTGATATAATTTAGGTCTGTGGGATTAGCCGGAGAGATCATATTACGATATAGTAAAAAAACCAACCAATAGGGTTGGTAGAATGGTTCGTGCACCATCTCTCAAGGTAGGTTTGAGTGGGTGCTTCGGGGTTCCTCAGAGACCAACATTGCTTTTCCCAGTGTAAAAGTTGGGTGGCCCTAAAGGCTTCAGAGTCCGGGATGTCATAGTTCTCTTTCAAGTAAGACATTGAGAGGGGGCCTCTGACTGTGAGAAGATTATGTACCCTAGTTAACCGATTTGCAGACCACCAGCTAAACGAGCGGGCCTGTAACCCAGGAAGGAAAGATGGGTTGCGAGCTATTGGAGCTACCGGGTTATGAAGGGAGACCAGTTTATATAACGTGGCATTCTGGTCCCATAACCCTAGGGTATGCTGTAGGCTAGGGCTCAATATTTGTGGGTGCTTGGACGGGGTTGTCCAGATCAGTGCTTCTGCTGAGTAGGGGAGTGGCTATTATACATTTACATACCTTCTCTTCTTTGTAAAAATGACAGCACCACATATGTACGTAAGTCTGCAAGTAGTGATGCCAATCTTATTCTGCAGCATGCCAATCCAACAGTCCCCATGAGTTTTATATCAATGCCCCTTGATTGTGTCAGAAATTGGTGTGGTTTTTGGGCATGCTTCACTAGATTGTGAGAGGGATATGGGGTGGAACATCACTGATGGGATTTGACAAAGCAGTGACATCAGCAATGGGTAAGGCCATTAAGACAACTTTACCTTCGCTGATTTTTGGCCAGATATCACTCAGATAGGCCAATCAGTGAGCACCATAAAGGAGCAAATATGATGTTGATTTGGTCTGCAGCTTTTCTCGGCCCATGTATGCCCACCTTAAGACTGGTGCACAATGTGCATCCAGTACATAAATATAGCCCATGACACTGTAAAAGAAAATATTGTATAGTTTTTTTTTTGCCTTGATGTTTTGTTTTGTACTTTTCCACAGGATCTGATACACTTAAATTCTTTTTGAGATTTTTCCATTTTGTTTCTGAATATTGCTGATTTTCTGCCACTTGGATAGGATAATTCTTCATCAGTAATTCCTTTATGATCAATGGCCACAAGTTAACCAGACACTTTCTACTTATAGCCTTCAAATTGTTTCCACTTCACTATCAAGCAGGCCCGGATTTCTTACACCGGTGCCCCTAGGCCACACGGTCCTAACGGCAGCCCACTTACCTTCATGACAGCAACCCGTCCCCCTGCACAAGCGCATGTGCCAGTGCACTGAGGTGCTGTACGTCCCCGTTGCTCCTTAGAATGTGGCTGGTCTGCATGCCGCCCCTAAATTCTTGCCACCCTAGGTGAGGGCCTTTGTGGCCTTGCCACTTGCTATCAAGTACATGTCTTAGAAGTTGGATGGTAACTTGAAGGACTGCCACCAGGAGGTTATAGGAGTAACTGTTGTCAGGGGCCCGGTGAAATTTGTGCTTGGGGGGCTCAGTTGGACAGCAAATGTTTTTTTACATTTTAATGGGACACTGTGTTGCACTGTCTTGCCTTGGGTAGATAGGGCCTGAGCTGTTTAAGTAGTGGGCCAGTAGGGGGTCTGGTCAGAATAAAGAATGGAGAGGTAGCAGCAGTGTAGCACAAGGGAATTGTCATCTTATATCTGGGCAATGGAATCTGCGAAATGCAGGGTGGCTGCCAGCATTGTGCTGCAATTTGAATTCTACAGTGCCTACTTCTATTGGCTGGTGGATGACATGGTAGCTGCTGGTTGGGTTGGTTATGGAGGAGGATGCTTGTTAGGTGGTGAAGGTCATAGTAAAAGAGCAGTCAAATTACCTGTACAGAGTTCTGAGCTTTTTTAAATCGACTTTAGTAGCTTTGGTAATCCCCAATCATAATTCCATCCATGGGTTTAATAAAGTCATATGTGTCTAGCATATTCAGTGATGTAACTACTAGACAGCAGACCCCCATCACTGTGAGGTAATGCTAGTCCCTCTCCCCTACCCATTCTACAGCTTAAACTTTGTTGCCTGCTGGAAATGAATGAGCAATCGGGTGGGGGCAGTAGGGCTAAGGAGGGACTGTCCATGTCAGACCCCTGAAAATACTCTTGCAGGAGGGTCCAGCGCATTCAAGTTACACCAGTAAACTCTTCAAATTAAAAACTTTGAAAGGTTTAAGCTGCTCCCCAGCCAGAAAAAGGGAGAATTCATATAGTGGTTGTTAAAGGAAAATCTAACAATCTTGTAATTGCACCAACACATTCTCAGACCAATTTTCTGCCATGTTTCATCCTCATTTTTACATTAAATAGTATTAAAGGCAGCACAGCTACCTTTGTGTCATAGGTACGTCAATTCTGATCATTTGTCATAGCCATGACATTGTTAACAACATGTTTTATGCCAAATTGTCTCCACCAAAATAAAAATGTCAGGGAAAAATGTTGCTAGAATTTTTTTTTTCAATATTTTTTCATTCATACAACACGTCTTAGAATTTGGTGGCATTACAGCAAACATATAAAATCAAATAACTTTTTTGAATTTGTATTACTTAACAACACATTTAAAATTTGGCTAGTGGCATTTTCAGAACTGTGTTTTTACCAACACATTTGTGAATCCCCTTGGGGTTAGATTTACTAAGCGCTTGTTCTAAACACAATATACAGTATTTTGACCTGCAGAAATCACCTTAGGTAAATCTAACCCTATGTGTATGCATTTCTTTAAACACCTTTGCACATGGTTAGGCCTGGGTGTGTTAAATGGCAAATAAAAAAGGTGAAATAGATGAATATTTAATTGAGGCCATGTATATTAGGTTTGACATATCTTACGCAAGCAGCTCTTTTAATGTCAGTGAGATAATTTAATACAAAGTGGCAAAACATAAAATATTGATTAAACTATTTCATAGAACTCATTCGAAAGAATTAATATAAATGTTATGTTATGTTTTCTTACAGAAAGAGTTAAGTTTGCCACGACGGGGGAGCATGTAAGTACTACTAGCTGACTTTCCCTTCATAAAATGAGACTATATATATATGTATTTTTCTATGGGTCAGGGATGGCTCTTCTATTTCCTAGAAGCACTATCTAGGAATATTTATAACTATTTTTCAGGAAAATGTATAGCTTGTTATGTTGTAAGCATTGTGCTGTAGGCAACTATTATTTGGGTTTTAAAATTTTTTTTAAATTTTTTTTAAAATAGGATAACATTCTACGTGAGCATGACTCTGATTGCATACCTTTTTGAACTGTAATGTTATGCACTGTTTATTAAACTTTAATATACAAAAATACTGAAAAAGGAAGAAAATCTACTAATAGACCACAAGGTGTCACTATTGAAAAAACAAGAAACAATTTGATATTATAACACGTGATATTTTAGCCACAAACACAGACACAATGTTATTATCTGTACTGAACTGATGCCTGAATCTGTTAAAGTCAGACCCTCTTAGATGACAGTTTATTGACGTTTATTCTGTGGTTTCACATACTTGTAAAGCAACACCTTGCATCTCTTCATAACCAAAGAAATCTTGCTTTCACACCATGATTTGATCAGCTATAGTTGTACAGTGAATTTTACTTTTTTGCCTGCCTGCCCTTGCCTGCACTTGTAGGTGCTACCAGTGGGGCAGAGTGCAAAGTACAAATACATGTTAGCCATGTTATTTGTACTTTGCACTCTGCCCCACTGGTAGCACCTACAAGTGCAGGCAAGGGCAGGCAGGCAAAAAAGTAAAATTCACTGTACAACTATAGCTGATCAAATCATGGTGTGAAAGCAAGATTTCTTTGGTATACATAAATTACCCCAAAATCTCCTGATATAGGCATTGAAGGATTACTAAATTGTGCTCACTAATGCTACAACAGTAAACAGCGGCAGTGGCTTGGTCAAAAGCTAAGCTACATATATGAAATTATGATCACCAATAATAATAATACTACTTTTTATCTCTTTTCTATCTTAAAGATTAACTGCTGCTAATTAAACTCATTATTATTATTATTACCAAGGCCATAACTAGGGGTAGGCAGAGTAGGCACGTGCCTAGGGTGCAAAGCTGGGGAGGGAGCGAGGCACATACCTTCTCTGTGCCTACCTGAAGTCCGGTCCCCTCTCTCCCATACTGCTGCTGCTATTCCTTTGAGTAGATGTACTTATATGCATGCGTGTGAGCACCAACTCACGCATGCGCGCAAGAACGCCAGTTGGCACGTGCACGCGAGATCGGTCAGCCGGCGCCATGACCAGTCAGGTTGCCGAGGGCGCCTGGCCCAGCTTTGCTTGTTACAGCAAATATGTAAATTATTATGTGCCATGTTGGCACTACATATAATCTAAAGGGTGATTAAGTAGCCAACTCAAAAGTTTGTACAGTTGGACACAGTTATTTGGATCTTCATACCTTAGGTCTACTAGAAAATAATGTAAATATGGGGAAGCTCATTTATCAAAGTCTAAATTTATCTCATTATTTTCTGAAAAGTACTCTGACCAAATCCGCACAGGTTTTTTTTATTAATACATTTTTCCGAGAAAAACAGAGAAATTTGTGCATATTTTCCGCACGAAAACCACAAACTCTTTGGATTATTGCATGAAACCCAGCGTTGATCTAGATACAGTATCTACGGGACTTCCCCCTTTGACTTATATGCATATTCGGCAGTTCTGAGATGCTGGATTTTCGGATTAAAACTTTTCCCTTTCTTGGGGTATAATAAATCCTGAAAATTTAGAATTTTTTTTCCCCACAAAAAATTCAGATTTTATAGTAAAAAAAACAAATTTTTCAGGTTATTTGGCATTCAGACTTTAATAAGTAACCCTTAATAAAACCAAGTAACTGGTTTTGCTTCCAGTAAGAATTAATTATTTCTTAGTTTGGATCAAGTACAAGGCACTGATTTATTATTACAGATAAAAAGGAAATACATTTTAAAAATTTGGATTATTTGATTATAATGGACTCTATGGGAGATGGCCTTTCAGTAATTTGGATCTTTCTGGATAACAAGTTTACAGATAACAGATCTCATACTGTACCTGTACTTGCTAGATATCCTATTACTGGTACATGAAAGGGTTCATATTGTTTTTACCCACAACATTTTTATGCAGATGTAGATTTTCTGTTAAGTTTTCTTATCTGATCATCTTTTGCTGTATTTTCAGAATGACATTGTTGCAATAACCCTATAAATGTGCCACCCATTTGTTCAGCACTTTGTTCCATGGAAAAGGGTGCCTAGTTAAATGAGAACTGTGACCTTTGCAATGTAAGAAGATATTTATAACAACAGATATTCAATAAGTGCACAAAACATACTGTTAAATAATAGGATCCATATAACAATTAACTGTGAACTCAGTTTGCATTCGGAAACACATAAGCATAAAACCGCTGCCAGTTTCGAGGAATTTTATTGTCAATAAATCTTAGAGGCTAAAAATAATGTTTCATTTTATAGCATTTAATAATATTAACAACCATTTTTTCTTATGTGAAAACAGTGAGAAAATGTTGCTCAAGCCAAGTATGAATATCCCACAAACATCTATTCTGAGAATTTATCACAGACACCCACAATTTTTATTTTTTGTAAATTACAGTAATTTTGCCAAAAAATTCTAGACATGACAAAACATTTTAGTAAAAAAAACAGTGCTGGCATTTTAAAAATGAAAAATATTCAATTTGAAAAAAATGTAAAGAAATGGGACATATATTTAATAAAGGTATTTTCACGTATTTTTACCATAACTGAAAATTCATAATTTCACTAAAAGGAGAGTATGACACGTTATTGTAAATTAACTTAACATTAGTAAATATTCTCTTCTTATTGGTGAACATTCCCATCTTTTTTGCCAGATGAGACTTCACCAGTCCAGAATGTTCAAAATTCGCCAATTCACAACGAGTACAGAAATTATTATAGCCAAGGGAAACTTCTACAAGTTTAGGCTGGTGGAAAAGTGTGTGGGGAAAATACACTGGAGAATTTTCAGAAAATTTAGACCATGAGAAAATTTGCTACCTACTATTTCAATAAAAAATTAGATATGTTGTTAAAATACACCAGACAAATTGAGGCAAACATAAGACAAGGAGAAAATTTTATTTGAATTTTGTAACTATGCCCCCATTTATACTTGAGCAGGGGGGAAATAAAGAATAAATAGAGCAGTAGAGCACACCACAGTTTACCAGAGGGGCATTTCCAGGTACAATATAGGGATGTCGCGGACTGTTCTGCGGCGAACTTGTTCGCGCGAACATCGGCTGTTCGCGTCCGCCGCAAGTTCGCGAACGTCGCGCGACGTTCGCCAATAGGCGTTCGCGTCAAAATCGTTCGACCATTCGACCATTCGGTCGCTAAAATCGAACGATTTTCGTTCGATTCGAACGAAAATCGTTCGATCGAACGATTAAAATCCTTCGATCGTTCGAATCGAACGATTTTCGGATGTTCGAAGTTCGCAAACTGTTCGCGAACTGTTCGCATTTTTTGCCGGTGTTCGCGAACGGCGTTCGCGAACACATTATCGGCGGTTCGCTACATCCCTAGTACAATATGACAGTGGGAATTCATATGCACCCCTAAAAATCTCATACAAATGGTGCAATTTTACTCTGGGAAACTGTGGCAAGCTTTGTTTCAGCATTTGATAAATATGCCACTCGGCCAACAACGAATGTCTTTAATTAATTGGAGAGCATTTTTCAATATCCTTAAGTTCTGTGTTTATCAACTTCTCAGGGCACATTGACATGATATAAATAATCTGATTCACTAACTGGTTCAACTGTTTTTTTTATCAAGGACATGCTTTATACCTGGTCTGATCTGTTGCAGGAGCTGGAAAATACTCAATGTTAACTTAAAATAAGAATAATTATTATGGCTGGTGTTATAAAATAAGCATCTAAAATTGTATGGGGCATTTATATCACAGAAATGAATGCATAGCCTCTAGACAGAACAGATTAAAATTTTGGTTCTCAGAAAACTGCTCAGCAAAGGGAACCTTATGTTCAGGCATAATAAGGGCCATTGTAGAACTCAGTACAGTGTCCAAAGTGCAATTATCAGACATAAATTCTCATGTTTTTTACCTACAATGCAGCATTTTGCTGCAGCTAATATTTCCGGATGGTATTGTGGTTTGCTTCAATCCTGGAATTAATAGGTACTTGGGGGGGGCATATTTATCAAAATCCAAATTTTTTGGAGTACTTTAAAAAGTCTGACCAAACTAGAATCCACAATTGGAGCTTATTTTTTATTAAAAAAGCATGAATTAATCGGATCGGGGACAAACACAAAAAAATAGAGTGAAATAGAGCAAAAATCCAAATCGTATGCTTTTTCCCAAATTGCCCAAATTCCAGTGCAGACGACAGAAAATTACAAATAGGATAGGGACATCTTTATACACACCTCGGTAGGTCTGAGATGCCGGATTTTTGGATTCAGACTTTTTCCATCCACGGGGTACAATAAATCTCGAAAAATTTGAGGGTTTTTTTTTCACAAAAAATCCAGATTTATAGTAAAAAAAACTAGAATTTTTTGTGTTTTTGGCATTTGGACTTTAACATATAAACCCTTAAGTGTAATGGAAGGCAACACATTTTTTTATTTTTTGCAATTTTTATTAATAGTTAGAGGCACATTTATTTATTTTTTAACTCACATGAATTTGATTTTACTCGAAATTCGATTGGGGGGTAGTTGATTTTAAAAATTGAATATGTGAAACTCGGACGAATTTAAACAACCCAAAAACTTGAATAGAATTCAATTCAGATTCGATTAAACTCGATTTGAGTTTTTTCTCTGAAAAAAACTCGAATGTCAGGGAGGCTACTAACATCTGCAAATTGGTCACTGGACTTCTCCAATTGACTTATACAGGAACTCAGATAGACAAATACAAGAGGTCCTCTGCACCCATTATCAATATATTTAAGACATTGAGGCATTTTGTGCATACTGCTACTAACAAATGCCTTATACTGCAAACAAAACAGGGATTGTTTGTCCATATATTGCAATATATTTAAGCTGGCCAACTACGTCAAAGTCATCCCATATCTGGCCAGTCCTTCACTCAATTTTCATCTGATTCAATTCTATTGCTTCATTATAGCAAGAAATCCCTGTTTTGTTTAAAGGGTAATGCATTTTTTAGTAGCTGTATGCACAAAATGTCTCTGTCTTAAATATATTGTTAGTGGGTTGAGTGCAGAGGACTCTAGTATTTGTCTCTATGTATTTTGTGGTCACAGCCTCATTCCCCCCCGCCTAATAGCGGTGAGCACAACTTTCCCTTGTTTGTTATAGTTTATACAGGAATTCGGCAGGTTTTAGGTGGCAAATATTCGAATTTGAATTCTTAAAGTGATAGAGTATGATAAATCTTGAAAATGTAATTGCATTTTTTTTTTAAAAAAAAACTTGAATCAAGTTTGGATAATTCCCTAGTCGAATTTGACAGTTTTGACCATAAAAAAAAAACAAGAAAATTTGAATTCGAATTTTCAATTCAACCCGTAATAAATCTGTCCCTTAAAGTCTAGGTTTACTAACTACAGATGGCTATGACTAAAGCAATACTGTTGCATGGGGTAGCTAATTTTATTAACCATTCCACAACCCTCCAGACACTGCGGGTGACGCTTGTGGCAAAATGTGACGTATGAAGCAGTTATTATAGTGATTTGTATTCAACTGAAGGAACTGCTACTGATCTCAGCTTTCTCATTAAAATATAGATTTTTACCATACACACAAACACACCAGAGCAGTGCATCAGCGTCTCTAAATTACACAAACAAATCCAATTGATAAAACTTTGACCTCTTGGACTGTGAGGGGACTTTGCTATTACAGTGTGCAGGGTGGGGAGGATGGGTCTCCCAGAAGGCTGTGGGGCAAATGATTCATGCAGTTGAAAAGGATCCGGCGTAGTAATCATGTTAGGGAGAAGGCTTGCAGTCTCTGACTCATCCTACTTAGCAAAGCAGATTTTACAGAGAGAAAACTCTGCTGTTTCACATTTAGCAGTTCTGTGTTGTTCTCACTAAAACAGATGGTGGACCTGGCAATTATTTTGTATAACTAGTAGAAGCTCCACTTATAAGACATCATCTGTACTTCCCTGATCTAGCTTTGGTGACCAAAATCTACATGCAGTCTTCCATGCATAAAGAGAATTCGTTTGAAACCATATAGTATCCAATGATGCACTTTAGCAAACGGTTGTACTTGGCATTGCATGCATCCCAATGTAATGTAGGTTTGTTCGTTTCCTTATCTAAAGGTGTCCATACACGGGCCGATAAAAGCTGCCGACAGAACGAGTCGGCAGCTTATTGGCCCGTGTATGGGGGCCCCCGACGGGCTTCCCCGATCGAGATCTGGCCGAAAGTCGGCCAGACCTCGATCGGATGGGACTAAAAATCCCGTCGGATCGCGGCCGCATCTGTTCGTTGATGTGGTCCTGCGATCCGACCGCCCGTTCGCGTTCGCTAGGATCCGATCGTTGGGCCCTAGGGCCCACGATCGGATCAGCCCGATATTGGAGGGAGATCCGCTCATTTGGCGACATCGACAAATGAGCGGATCTCTCCATGTATGGCCACCTTAAAGGAAAACTATACCCCCAAAATGAACACTTAAGCAACAGATAGTTCATATCATATTAAGTGACATATTAAAGAATCTTACCAAACTGGAATATATATTTAAGTAAATATTGCCCTTTTACATCTCTTGCCTTGAGCCACCATTTTGTGATGGTCTCTGTGCTGTCTCAGAGATCACCTGATAAATAAAGAGTGATTTTTTAACTTTAAGAATTGACTGGAAATATATTTTTGAATTTTTGATCAGAGATCACCTGACCAGAAATACTTCAACTCTAACTGTAACAGGAAGAAGTGTGGAAGCAAAAGACACAACTCTGTCTGTTAATTGGCTCATGTGACCTAACATGTATGGTTTGTTGGTATGTTTGTGAGTACAGTGAATCCTACGATCTCAGGGGGCGGCCCTTATTTTTTAAAATGGCAATTTTCTATTTATGATTACCCAGTGGCACATACTACTAGAAAAGTATATTATTATGATAATGATTTATTTACATGAAGCAGGATTTTACATATGAGCTGTTTTATGCAATATCTTTTTAGAGAGACCTACATTGTTTGGGGGGTATAGTTTTCCTTTAAGCATTCTAATTAGGTTTAATTGTACATTGTATGGCTATAGTATCTTTGACAGAACTACCACTCTCAGCATTACTTCTTCAGATGTAGTTCTGCAGATGAGAATTGAGAGAATCAATCCCAGACCCATGCATTGCTAGGCCGGAAGCAGGTTACACATTTTCCTTCCTCAGTCTGAACTACATACATTTAAACACTGGGCTCTACTAAATTTTACGGTACTGATGTTGTAATCATAAGCTGCTCAATAAAACAGCAGTTAATTGCCTGATATGGGAAATGTACGTCTGTCAGTTTTACAGCCATGACATGTGTGGTTTTTAATTTGCATAATCTGCCTGGAAACATGTTTTTGACAGATTTATGACACTCAAGAGTATGCTAGAGACTAAAGGATGATCCAAATGTTACAGGTTTGAGGGTTTCTCCATGAATAATATCTATAGTAACCAATCAGATAATTGCTTATAGGCAGCATACTAAAAAATGCACTTATTAGGGGTTGTGGGTTTCTAGAGTCAGAACTCCTTTTCTAACACAGGTGATAATTTGCACCACTATTACCAGTAGTAGTAGTCTGCAACCAGATTTGATTATTCTGCTACAAGATAGAAAATGTGGTTGGTTCACACAGTCATGCAGGTAGCCTTTCTTCTTTTTTTTTTCTTGTTTTGCTTTGGAAAATTTGCAGCTGTTCACAACATTGGAAAGTGGATCCTGCATAGAGGCATTATCTAGATAGAGTGTTCATGCTCATAACTAAAATGGCAGTTTGGTGGAACACCAGGTGAATGTCTTCTAGTCATAATAAAAACAAATTTTATGTCAAGTAGATTGCATGTTTTGAAAGAAAAACGCCTCAAAAGAGTATTTATATGATATGTGACTTATGAAAGCATATTATCCTGTATTGGCATATACCTGTACATATCAGTAAATATTGCTATTTTACATCTTTTTTCTGTGAGACATCATTTTGTGAAGTTCTGTGTGTCACAGCAATATATAGATTACATTGCATCTACTAGCAGGTCTCACATGTATCTAGGCAGCTGCTGTAATAAACTTGTTTAATAATGACCTGGAGGTGGGCATTGAAAGTACTGGTTCTATTTTTGCAGATGATACTAAATTGTGCAGAACTATAGGTTCCATGCAGGATGCTGCCACTTTGCAGAGTGATCTGTCTAAGTTGGGAAACTGGGCAGCAAACTGGAAAATGAGGTTCAATGTTGATAAATGCAAGGTTATGCACTTTGGCAAAAATAATATAATTGCAAGCTTTTCACTAAATGGCAGTGTGTTGGGAGTTTCCCTAACTGAAAAGGATCTAGGGGCTTTTGTTGATAACAAGTTGTCTAATTCCGGGCAGTGACATTCTGTGGCCACTAAAGCAAATAAAGTTCTGTCTTGCATAAAAAAGGGCATTAACTCAAGGAATGAAAACATAATTATGCCTCTTTATAGATCCCTGGTGAGGCCTCATCTGGAGTATGCAGTGCAGTTTTGGACTCCAGTCCTTAAGAGGGATATAAATGAGCTGGAGAGAGTGCAGAGACGTGCAACTTAACTGTTTAGGGGGATGGAAATTATGAGGGTAGACTGCCATGGTTGGGGTTGTTTTCTCTGGAAAAAAGGCACTTGCGAGGGGACTACACTTTACAAGTACATTAGAGGACATTAGAGACAAATAGCAGGGGACCTTTTTACCCATAAAGAGAATCACTGTACCAGAGGCCACCCCTTTAGACTAGAAGAAAAGAACTTTCATTTGAAGCAACGCAGGTGGTTCTTCACAGTCAGGACAGTGAGGTTGTGGAATGAACTTTCGGGTCACATTTGGCATAAATGTAATTTTCTTTTTTAATGTCAAAGAAAGAAAATAAATAGATTTTGGTAAGAAGATGTTAACCAAATAAACACAAAAAAACTGAAAAAAGATACATTCTATTACATACATTTTGATTTATGTTGTACATGATAAAGTAATGTCAGAGCCCACATCATCAAACTGCTCATTTTGGCTGAGAACAGAGCAACAGATGGACAATGAGCGCATATGCAGAGTGGGAGGACACGCTTATAAATATCATTTAAATAGACAATACATTTGCAAATGTCTGTCAGTAACATTTCAAGGTTCAACAGAGGCTCTTGTGCATGCTGGACACTGTTATAGTGATCAATATGTGGGGGTTGTATCAACCAAGATAACATTTAATGAAGAAATTAAGGTTTTGTTTTCTCATTTTGTTTTAAGATATAATAATAAAAGTTTAATTTCAAATGTGCAAGATGTCAAATCGCTCAGCTGGTTTTTTTTTTAACCATCATCATAAGTCTTTATCTGTGACCACTTTAACCTGAATGAATGGGATTTTAGAATGTTGTATAATAAACAGTGTTAACTGTTGTCACTAAACATATGAGTGAATGCCCTGTATCAACTGCCCATGCATGAACTTGGCTTAACAGACCCATTGTTTCCCTGTACCATTGCTGCATGCTACATCTCACCCTTAGTAGGTTGCCTTATCTCAGTCCTGTCTCTACAGAGACCATAGGCAAAAATGGGTGTTTTTAGCTCATGCTACCTATGAAACCCATAAAAAAGACACCACATGGGAATGCACGAGTGAAGGTTTAAGGAAAATACTTGAAACTTGAAAACTCAATTGCTTAAAAATGTGAAAAACAACTTGAATGCAGCAAAATTCTGCTGTCGCTAGCGTAGTTTCTCTCCCTATCGCCAGGCGGTCATTACTCCACAGATTCACTAAGGTGCGTATTTTACAGAACATTACCATTTCACCAGACTTCTTGCTTCCAGCTGGCAGGCAGGAAGATCCCCGCCTGCCCTACCACCCCTGGTTGCAGCAAAAGTAAATATAAGGAGGGTTAATGTGCGGGGGGGCTTGAGCCTGGAGGTGGTTGAGCGGGCGGGAGGCAGGGGCCCTAGAGGGGGGTGTGGGGGCCCCTGGGGTAGCAGCCCGGTGTGCCTCACACACCCCAGTCTGACCCTGGGCAAGCTTACTGCAACTGTAGATCGGGCAAGTGATGTCTTCAGCAGACGTTCCATAAAAAATGCAGTGCAACGGAAACAGGGTCCGTGGGGGCTGAGGAGTGCAGGAACAAGCATTCCTCGTCTGGAGAGTGATGAATGTACATAACAGACTGCAAGAAGTAATGTGCTCAGCACTGTTTAGTTGTCCACTGCCAAAAAGGTGCATATTTTACAGAACCTCTTTCGCCAGAGTTTCCTTTGCCACCTTAGGCGAACCGATAAGATGAAGCTACATCTTCCTCAATCAGTGACATCATATCCTGTATGCTGGAAATTCATAAAAGTTGTGAACTCTGGCGCCTTTTAAAGAAGAACTAAACCCTAAAAATTAATATGGCTAAAAATGCCATATTTTTTTATACTGAACTTATTGCACCAGCCTAAAGTTTCAGCTTCTCAATAGCAGCAATGATCCAGGACTACAAACTTGTCACAGGGGGTCACCATCTTGGAAAGTGTCTGCGACACTCACATGCTCAGTGGGCTCTGAGCAGCTGTTGAGAAACTAAGCTTAGGGGTCTTTACAAATTATTAAGCAGAAAATGAGGTTGGTCTGTAATATAAGCTGATGCTACAGGGCTGATTATTAAATTCTAATACTAGTTGCACGGGTGGTATCTGTGCTGCTATGTAGTAATTATCTGTATTAATTAGTCAATTAACCCGTCTTATATTGTGACATTTCTATTCTATGTGTACTGTATATTGTGAGTGGGTCCCTAAGCTCAGTAAGTGACAGCAGCACAGAGCATGTGCAGTGAATCAACAGAAAAGAAGATAGGGAGCTACTGGGGCATCTTTGGAGACACAAATCTTCCCTGCTAAAGGGCTATGGTTGCCTTGGGCTGGTACAGAAGCCCAAAACATAATGTAACACATTTGTAGCCTACTTCTTCAGTTAAGCTTTAGTTCTACTTTAATTTTTTAAAGCGGGAGTGCTTATTTTTTTAACCAGTTTGAGGGGCATGCCACATTTGTTTAAGGGTGGGCTCATGTCTAGAGCATTAGAGGATCTCTTGTGTTTTTATTTAGCTTCCTTGGACATGAGTAATAATAAGTGGCCACCGCAAGCATTTGAACAAAAATCTCTTATAAAGACATCCATACAACCTATACGTACCCGCCCTATTCAAATTGACCTAAGAATAAGAGTACTAACAAAGTTTCACTAGGCAGAATTGAACGCTAGTGAAATATTTCTAAGAAATGCTTGCGTTGACGAACTAATGAAACTCGGGTGCTGAGACACAACTTCGTATTTTAGTGAATTGGCGTTCACCTTTAAGTTAACTTTAATTATGTTATGGAATGGCTAATTCTAAGCAACTTTTCAATTGGTCTTGTTCTTCTGGCTCTTTCCAGCTTTCAGCTGACCCCATCTAAAAATGCTCTGTAAGGCTACAAATTTGTAGTTATTCTTCTTCTTTCTATTCAGACCCTCTCCTATTCATATTCCAGTCTCTTAAAGCTACAAATGTATTGTTATTGCTACTTGTTATTACTCATCATTCTATTCAGGCCCTCTCCTATTAATATTCCAGTCTCTTATTCAAATCAATGCATGATAGATAGATTTATTTGGACCCCAGCAACCAGATTACTGACATTGCAAACTGGAGAGCAGCTGCATAAAACGTTAAATAACTCAAAACCACAAATAATAAAAAATGAATATCAATTGCGAATTGTCTCAGAATATCACTCTCTACATCATCCTAAAAAGTTAATTTAAAGGTGAACAACCCAGCGCAACATGCAGAGTGCACTACTGATCGGTGCCAGCCAGCCCTGTCCTCACCACCTGTCATAGGGCCAGTAGTAAGTGCAGGGCCCAAAGTGGCCTGGGCTCCGTAAATTGAATATCTGAACATAGGCAGTATTCTATTCATAAGGGCAGCCACAGGTCTCTGTGCTCTGAAACAAAGTGGTATGGTAGAAAGTGCTAAAAAAATTATCGGATTGTGCCCATTTTTTACCTTGTACCTTTCCTTCCACTTTGTAGATGATCCCGATTACATCAATATTTGGGACTAAAATGACAATATGCACAAAAGCTGTGTGAACCTTATAATAGTCTACAGTTCTGGGCTCTCTGTTTGATCAGAAATGATTAGCAACAAACATCAAAAATAGTGTTTATCTGCCATCTTTATTTTCTGTCATGTAAAATGCCTGCATGGAAGCAAATTGTAAACCGTGTAGATAATATTGAAGGAATGACAAATTTACAAATAATGTTCTGTAGATTTGCATTACTCAGTCTGTATACACACACACATGCACACATATGCTCCCTCCCTCTCCGCTCTCCCTCCCAATGGCCAGCTGTGCCTAGTACACTTATTATCTCTGGCTGTGCTGATAACATAAGGGAAATAGCAGACGGAGAGAGCAAGACAGAGAAGCTGCAAGCAGAAATCATTTCTAAACAGCCATGAAATCCAGAAGAGACAAGCTTAAAATCCCATCTTTAACATTAGAGTGAGTATGTGCATGCGCATGGAATATCCCTGTTGTGAATCTTCCTCAAGCTTAATACCGAAGGTATAACAAAGGGAGGATTTAGAATCTGTAGAAATGGTTGAAACAGCTGTTGAGGGATGTTCAGTTCACCAGCAAAGAGTATATCATTTGTACAGAGTAGAGCATTTGTGTGCTTGTCATTAGACCTGACTTGTAGAGATTTTCTAAGTAAAAATGTTCTCATATCAGAGACACTCCCTTTTTGGTGACTGAGGGAACCATTTAAATGAGTGAGGCAGGTACTTCTGAATAAAGGTTTCCATATTAGTAATGAGTTAATCCTCCAGTGATAGATGTTATTTTCCATTTAGTAGCCCTGCCTTCTGGTGAGTGAGGCCAGTCAGCTGTCCACTGATTTGTACAGTCTGATTGTCATGCCGCAAGACTGTTATTTGCAGAATGAACGTAACTGAACTGAGGTGCTGGGGTTTATTTCTCTTAAGCCACTACGAGTTTTATACAGTGAGAACTCAATGAATAACATTTCTAGGGAATACTGGGTTGTCCTATTAAATACACTGTGGCATGGGTGAGATAGTCATAAAGTTACTTTTTCTAGTGCTGCACAACTTATTTTAGAAGACAATATAACTTAGGCAAACTGTCACCTGAAGAGTAAGCCTCCTATTGGTAAGATGTGTTTATTTTGGAAAGAATGCATCAATGTAGGTAAATATGCCCTGAATAATGTTGTTCTAAAATGAATGGAATTGTTGAGTGAGGATGCCCATAAATACAACTCTAGTTAGTTTATTCTTTTGAATATCCTTAGGGACCATTATTGCAAAGTCCCTACTCAGCTTCTGTTAGGGGATTTAAACATTCCATCAATACTTTCATCAGCATAGTTCTTCTAGAGTGCAGTCATTTATTGACATTTTAAAACTGCATTAACCATCCTCAAGTTGTATCCTCAGCTGTATCTAGTGTAACATTCACCTGTATATGTCCCTGAAACATTGAGAGTCTTATAGTCTTCACCCCATATTAAACTAGAGCAAACCATACATAAAATATTTATATGCATCTGCGTGTATGTGTATGTTGCAGATTGGTGTTTGTTATATGTTGCTATATTAACCAATGAAGCTACACAGATCATTATACAGATGTATCGCCTGCATGTGCAGTCATTGATGATGGGTATGTCTGTCTATTTCATGCTTTTGTAAATTGTGGTTTTTATTCATGAACTTGTTGAAGTGCAAAAATATCAGTTGACTCTCAGTCTAAGTCATCATGTTAATAGGAATTGTATACCCATGGTTCCTGTGGAGGTCCCTGACAATACAAAAACTGTTTGCAATATACAACAAGTTAAATGCACACATTATTATACATTTATTTATTTAACACACAAATTACACTTAAATTATGATGGAAACAGCTAAAGAGGGCCCTGCTCATTATGGTTTAACATGGCTAAATGGAGAAAGGGGCATGAGATGCAAGATTTTAATATAATCACTATAAGATGCAACTTAACTAGGGTCCACGTTGATTTAATTTTGGGAGTTTGGCTAAAAAAATGTTGCTCTGGCTCCCATTTTGATGTCAGTGTCGTCATCTGGACCAAAAGCATAGCAAGATAAATTTGGTTAATGCTATAATTTTTAGATTTTAGGTCAGCAAAGCATTTTACAAAAATGCATTTTCCTAGTCACATCAGGAGACATGAATCAGCCCTTTTGACAGTTCTGTAAATAAATATTAGTGTACTTGTGCTGTAAAGATGTAGCTGTGCGTTGCTGTGCAGCTCACTTGCCACTGCTCTGCTAGTAAAGAACTTAAAATGTGTTTCTGCCTGTCCTTACTCCTCTCAGTAAATCTCTGTGAAACAGATTCTTATTGCAGTGGAACTGATGGGGTTACCATGGAGACAGAATTCTCTGGCATGGAAAACTCCCCTCCATTTATAACTCAGCCTGGTACAAAGCGCCATTCTCCCCCTACCCATAACAGTATCACACTTTATCGCTAGAAAACCCGGGGTTCCATCACATGGCATTTCAGCTCCCAGGTTATTATGCATTTATTTTAGCCTGGTTGCTTAGATACAAGGTACAACGATACAAAGACTTTTACAATTACCTGGATGATGTTATAAAGAAACATCTTCTCATAAAAGGAATTTGTATTCAAACTTTCTGACATCCAATCTATTGATTCAGCTACATCTTAAAGCAATGCAGCTCGAAAAGCATTTTGTTTCTTTAAACCTACAAAATATTCCTGGTTTTCTTTTACTGCATAAGTAGCATACCTTGCAATATTTACCTAGTTCTGTGAATACAAACATGAGAAGAGAACCATTTTTAAATTAAATTACATTTTAAAGACTAGCAACATCAAACAATAAAAATGTATATATTTTATACAATTAGACTAACATTCTAAACATAATATCTTGATTGAAATATATTCTAGATGTGTTGGGATCTTGGAACAACTATGTGAATTTCAAGAATGATATATGATGTAAGCCTGAGGCTAAAATACATGTTGAATACATGTTAAAGAATTTGCTAACATTCATAAATCTGCTTTTAATAGTTGTTTTGCAGTAGCCAAAGCTTTGTGCTGTTTTAATAGTGCTGCTGGATAGAAATAAATACCAAAGTGAACCAGACACAAAGAATAGCATGACTGCATTTACAGCATATGTGGCTAATGCTACATACATGACCAATGGGAATCAATTTCCAAACAAAATAAGGCTAATGTGTATTCTACAAGAAGAGAAGAAAACTGGTATTTCTAACCCTTGAGCATGTGGTGCTGGAATAAGTGACTATATAGAGCAGAGAAGCATCTAATTAGGGGCTGCCTGTGTGTAATAATTAACATGATCCAGAGATGGTGAAATGCATTGCTATAGCAGCACCATTTTAACCTATCTGTTAAATGACAAGCCTGTGCTCACAGAATTGCATTCTTGAAGATTTTCCATTTTTATAAAAATAGTGAAAAGTGAGCTTAATTTAATTAAATCTTATGCAATTTTGAAAAACATTAACTCACAGGGTGTTACAGAGAAGTGCATCTTAAAACCTGTCAACCCCATAATGCGCCTCCTACCTATAAATTCAAATTCATGTGTGGAGGAGAATACATCAGTATATTTGGCTGCATGTTGAGGCAGATACCATCTAAATGCAACTGGTAAGTGATGGAGGCGAGAAGCTCAGGTGGAGGAAGGAGTACTCCATCTTAATTTCTAGATCCATTGGGAATATGAGTTCAAGGATAGTTCAATGAGCATGGGAAAGTACCTGCCCCATTTCATGGACTCCACAACTAACCATTTATTCTATGGCAAGGGGTACTCATTATGTGTAGAATGCAACCAGATGGTGGCCATAAGTTAACTATAAAGTAGGGATGCACCAAATCCAGTATTCGGTTTGGGATTCGGCCTTTTTCTGCAGGATTCGGATTCGGCCAAATCCTTCTTCCCAGCTGAACGGAATCCGAATCCTAATTTGCATATGCAAATTAGGGGTGGGGAGGGAAATCACGTGACTTTTTGTCAGGAAACAAGGAAGTAAAAATGTTTTCTCCCTTCCCACCCCACGGATTCGGTTAGGTATTCGGCAGAATCTTTCACAAAGGATTCGGGGGTTTGGCCGAATCCAAAATAGTGGATTCGGTGCATCCCTACTATAAAGTTTTCTGACCACAGTGGGTCATGATACTCCTCCATACAGAGTCCATTTTTAATCACGTACCCAACTAAGTTTTTTATGCTTTGAAATCCCATTTAGATTTATTCTAAAAGGGACTCCAGTCAATCACACGTTATTTGTAATTCAATTGGAATTAATGTATTTCAATTTAACATACATGGATCCTTTCCACACAACTCACATACTGTAGTTGTGTGCAGAGTTTTCTCCTCTTAGCACCTGTAGATGTACAAATCATGCCTTGTGAGTATAGCCTGTGTTGTGTTTACAACACAATAATTATCTTGAGGTTCCTTTTGTATACTTCAGCCTTAAACACTTTTGACCTGCCCCAATTCTGTGCCCCAAATGTCCCCTGCACCTACAGGTAAAAAAGTGGGGTGGTCATTTTTTAATTCATTAAATAAAGTGAACATGTTTCTAAGCATACTGATCTGTTCCCTATAAACTATAGCTAGGCGTTGTAATCATTTTAAAGGAAAACTGTACCCCCAGAATGAATATTTAACCAACATATAGGTTATATCATATTAAGTAGCCTATTAAAGGGGTTGTTTGCCTTCAAACACCCTTTTTCAGTTCAGTTGGTTTCAGATAGTTCACTAGAAATAAATAATTTTTCCAATTAATACCTATTTTCTATTTATGGCAGTTTTTCTAATATTAAAGTGTAAAGTTTCATTTTCACCTTCTTTCTGTCTTTCTGAAACAGCTCTGGGAGGAGGGTCAATGACTTTGTAAACTGTTCTAAATTACTACATTTAGTTGATACATTTTTAAACTTTGTCCCTGCTGAGCCGAATCACCGAGTTTTATGAAAGGCAGCTATTACAATTGATACAATAGTTGCTCATATTCCACAGATACTGCTAAGAAATGTAGCAACTAATGTAGAAACTGTATATATCGAATTGTAACAGTTCAGATTCTGTGCCTGAATCACTGAGCTGCCAGACTGAAAGACATGAGACAGGAATATTCAATTTTAAACCTTCAATTTTGGAAAACGGTAAAAAGTAAAAGATGGAAAGCAAAAACTCTATATCTGGTGAACAATCTGAAAACAACTCAACTGAAAAAAGTGTTTGGAAGGTGAACAACCCCTTTAAAGAATCTTACCAACTTACAATATACAGTACATACCAGCACATATTGCCCTTTTACAACATTTTGTGATGGTCTTTGTGCTTTGTGCTTGACCAAAAATAATGCAGCAATAACTGTAACAGGAAGAAGACAGAACTCTGTCCATAAATTGGCTGACGGTGACCCTACATGTGTGTTTTCCTTGGTTTGTTGGTATGCACCCTGAATCGTATATTCCCGGTGCCTGCCATTAGTACTTAAAATAGAAATATTCTAATTAGGATTACTCAATAGTACATACTACTGAAAAGTTGATTTTTATAAAAAAAATATTTTAGGTGAAGTAGGGTTTTACATATGAGCTGTTTTATGCAATATATTTATATAGAAACCTACATTGTTTGGGGGTGTAGTTTTCCTTTAAGTGTTTCATCCAAGATTACAAGGCAAAGACAAAGAAATCAAATCCAAACTTTCCTGAGAGAGAGTACATGCTCAGTGTATTAGTCTACTTAGACAAGTGAGTCACTATATCTGTTCCCACGCGCAGAGTGTAGAAAAATAAAAAACGTGTTTCATTAATGTGTAACAAAAGAGATAAAAGTGAAAGCAAGGCTCAGGTAGTTACCACAATGATTTCCCCCAGAAGACTGTTGCTCATTTTTAAAGAATCGTTATTCCCCAGAAACTCTAAGGTAAATTTTTTGAAACAATAGATGCACAAACACTAAGGGGCAGATTTACTAAGCTTGAGTGGAGAATTCGACTGAAAAAAAATTCGAATTTCAAAGTATTTTTTTGGGGACCATCGAATGGGTCAAATTCGATCGAATTCGATCTAATCGAGCAAATCGAACGATTTGAAGTAAAAATCTATTTGACCATTCAATAGTCGAAGTACTGTCTCTTTAAAAAATACTTTGACTTCATACTTCGCCACTATAAACCTACCGAGCTGCAATGTTAGTCTATGGGGACCTTCCCCAGCACTTTTCTAAGGTTTTTTTGATCGAATAAAAATCCTTCGATCGATCGCTTAAAATCGTTCGAATTGTTAGATTCGAACGATTTTTTTTTTTGAAGCATTTGCGCTAAATCCTTCTAATTTGATATTCAAATTCAAAGGGTTTTACTTTCAGGGTCGAATTCGAGGGTTTATTAACTCTCGAAATCCGACCCTTGATAAATCTGCCCCTAGGTAAAAAAAAAGTTGTACTTCAATAACTTGAAGTTATTTCTGTAAATTCTTGAAATTATGTAATGCCTTTTGATCTAAAACACATGAAAAGCTACATAAATTTGTTTCTGTGAGGGAGCCTTTCTTTTTGAACTGTCATGAATATAGAGAATAATGCTCCCCCTATTGTACATTATATAGTGAATACAGTACCCCTTATTGTAAAATATAAGGATATTATAAATCACAGAGGAGTTCCATGACCATATAAAAGCAAGAGGCCAAAGGAACTCCGAGGTTACTTCTAATATCCTAATATTTTCCAACAAGGGGTACTTTATTTGTATTATACACAAGTTTTAGTGAGTCATGTGACAAAAATAACATCACTGCTCACGTTTATAACTGATGACATCTCTAGTTGCCGTTTATAATTATATAATTTACAGGATATTCATGGCTTTTGTGTATTATATGGATATAATCTACAGTCTGGTCATTTCCCTATGGGACCAGACTGTAAATTATATCCTAATAAACGGTGCGTTCTGATGTCAGAAAGTGCCATTTATAACGGGTCCCCGGCCGCTGAATTTGACGCTGCGTGTCCGAATTTGACACTGCCACGTTCACATTGAACGCCGGCGCGCCCAAATGGGATGACGGGACACCCAAATTAGACACCGATGCACCCAAATTGGACGGCGACCCCCCCTCCTGACATTTCACACAAAATGTAGATTATAATGCATAATTTACCCCCTACTGAAATTTATAAAGATATTAGAAGTCACCTCTGAGTTATGTGACCTGTATAAAAGCACTCGGCCTGCGGCCTCGGTGACATAATGTCTTTATAAATTACAGTAGGGGGTATCCACTATATTAGAAGTCACTGAGGGGTTACATGACTGTATGAAAGCAAGCCAAAAGTCAAGGAACTCATGATTTCTAATATCCTAATAATATACAACAAGGGGTATATTATTTATTCAAATACACAATTTTGTACACAAATTACATTGCTAAGCATCAATTATAACTGATTACATAAATAACTATTGTTTCTAATGATATATTTTATAGGATATTAATGGCTTTATTCTATTATATATATAATATTATGATGGACAGTATCATTGGAAGATAAATTTCCCTTTCTACTTGTTCCCACAAAAAACCTTATTATATTGGAACAAGATCTTTAGATGAATGTATTATAGAACATAATTAGGATGTCTCTTTTATCTCAAATGCCTACATAATAGACTGTAAGATCTCCTTCCCTGTATCACTTCTCTCAAAAGTGACACTTTCATTCATGTGCCAGAACAGAAAGAGTACCGGCTAGTAATTATGATTGGATGGTACTATTCTACAAATAATGTTTTAGCTGCAGATAAATAGATAGATATATTGATAGATAAATAGATAGATAGAGAAATATAGAAAACTTTAAGTACCAATAATGTATGCATTATAAATAGAACTTATATCAAGGGTACACATATTATCTGTGTATGTATATGCAGGAGCAGGATGCAATATTTTAGAAACAGCAGTAACAAAACACAACAGCATCATCCAAAATGCAGTGAAGTCACACACAGTTGCTTAAATATACAATACAGCTATCTTAAAAAACCGGAAGTAACCCGTGTTTAAGGACATAAATCCCTTTCTCAGTGTTCCTTATCACACTATGCTATAATATGCCAATAAACACATAAAAAAGAAGTTGCTCTGTCTCTCTGATGTTCATGTTGTAAGAGCAGTCTCTATACTAATTTATGCCAGCCACAATATTTAGATCCCTAAAAGGGATCTTTACTGATATTTACTCCTTGGTGAGCCAAGGCCTGAACTGATTCTTACCACAATGAAAAGAATGTAGACAGGTCCGGACTGAGAATTAAAATAGGCCCTGGCATTTCAGGTACACAGAGGCCCAATAAGCCCCCACCAGCCCACTAAATACTGACTTTCTATGGCACCTTATAGCAGCCCCTCTGGCATTTGCCAGAACCCACAGATTGCCAGTCCGGGCCTGAATGTAGAAATAGTGCATGATAGATGTGTAGTGCATGATCCCCTGGCCAAATTATATTCAGTATTAAAGGGTTGTAACCCTTAATGTGTAGCTGAAACTGTGTGTTTCTTTTATGCAGATCTGAGACTGGTTGTTGCATTATGTTTATGTATTCCACTATGTACATTTGCTTAGTAGCCTTGTTTGTGCATGAGTTGATGTCAGTTCATTTGTATTAAGTCTGTAGTGTGTACAGGTATATACATGTATAATATGTTACAGAACTGGCCTGGTAGCTGAATTCACTCTTCCTTTACAGTTTATCTCCGAACAACCAAAGCCCGACTCTGCTCAGTCCTTGTAGCCCTTGCAGCCCAAACAGCCCCCTGCAAACACTACACCCATGGAGGTAAGAAGCCTATTACATAGCAAAACTATTAGCTCTTTCCCTAATGGAGGTCTCTGTGTATTATGCCATCTATCATTTTCTGGATTAGGGCATATGCTGGCTTTATATACATCTCAGATTTACTGTATTTGTTTGTCACTGTATTTTTTGCATGTGCTTTAAGGCAGGGGTGCCCAAAAGGTAGATCAGGATCTACCAGTAGACCTTTAGCTGGTGATCAGTAGATCTCAAGACACTGTCAACAAACAACTTGCCTAAATCTCCCTCCTGTTTCATGCTTGGTATTTAATTTAGCAATATACAATTTCCCATAAATCAGTATTGAAGTAATATTTTCCATGGAACAGAATGCTAACAATGCTTTTATGGATGTAGATCATAATGGGACAACATGGCTAACAGTATAACTCGTATTCGGAAAGTATGGGCACTCCTGCTTTAAGGGGTTCTTCACCTTTGAATTAACTTTAGTATTATACAGAGAGTGATGTTCTGAAACAATTTGCAATTGGTTTTCATTTTTTTTTATTTGTAGTTTTTAAGTTTTTTAGCTTTTTATTCAGCAGTTCTTCAGTTTGCCATTTCAACAATCTGGTTGCCAGGGTCCAAATTACTCTAGCAACCCTACATTCATTTGAATGAGAGACTGGAATATCAATAGAAGAGAGCCTAAATAGAAAGATAAATAATTAGAAAAAGTAGCAATAACGATACATTTGCAGCCTGGCATAGCATTTGTTTTTTAGACAGGGTTGGTGACTCCTCATTTAAAAGCTGGAAAGAATCAGAAGAAGAAGGCAAATCTGCAAAAAAAACTGCAAAAAATAAAAAAATGAAGATGAATTGAAAAGTTACTTAGAATTGGTCATTCTATAACATACTAAACTTAAAGGTGAACCACTCCTTTAATGCTTTAGTTTTTATGCATTCCTGTAAAAGTGTGGATTATTTCAGTGTTATTGTTAACCCAGCTGAGCTACTGGAATCCTCCCTACCAGTTTCATTACTTCTTAAAATGACATGTTAAGGCCCGCAGAGATAACTGCTCTGACATACTTAGCTATGGTATCAAATACTTTCAGTATCAATCCTATAAAATTGCACAGTAAATATTTATAAGCTTGAAGCATTATCCTAGACACGTGAATCAGAGAGGACTGTTACATAAATCTATAAGCTTAACCCAATAGACTACAAGAGCCTCTAATGTAGTGATTTTAGGAGGGTTTGTTCTTCCCCAAAACTGTGACATATGAAGATGGTTATTTCTTGCTCTCTGATACTGAAAATAATGTAATTTGGAACTATAATCTTTGGTTTTTCAGAGTAATTTTTCAGAGTAATAGCGCAAGTAACATATGAGTATCAATTACAGTAAATACAGAATAGGGACTAGTTTATCATCTATCATCTATTTGCAGAGTATGTTCATTAGACCTAAAGCGTTGGCATAATTTAAGAAAATGTCATTCTATGAAACTTTCCTGTATACATTAATTTAACATTTTCAGTGATAATTTGTAGTTTGTAATTTGTACATGCACATACTGTTAAAAAGAAGTATCTGTCTGACTGTTCACTGTTTACATAGAGTACTAATGGTTCTGACACCTGAAACAATGTAGCAGAAGCAGCTGATTAAAAGACCTGGAGAAGAACTGAAATACAGATGTCAGTAGCAGTTATATAAAGCAATAAACCATTGTTATACTTAGTATATAAGTAGTGATACTTTTTAGATACTTGATATTAGATACCAATGTAGACATCAACAATTGATTAGCTATAACCCCTCAGTTTCCAAAAGGCTGTCAGTAGGATGCTGGTAATTGCAATTTTTAACAGCTGGAGGGTCATAGGCTTGACAACCCTACATTACATAACTTTATTTGTCCTGGATTATCCCTAGCCTTCAATGTCCCTGCAATGCCTGGGGCCCACATCACTATGACAAGTCTGCTGTCCATAATGAGGAGGAGCTGAATATTTAAAGAGAGCTATACAATTTCAGGGGTTCACTGTAGGAATGATTATTTTCAGTGTTATCATTACCTACTTGAAGTTCACCAAGGCATTGTTCCACACCCAGTTCTGTACACCAAAAGTTGTATGCTAAAGTATCTATAAACCCGCTGTACATTGGCTGGGAAGGTAGTAAAATTGTTTAGTTTCCCCTTCGTGACAGGGTTAATGTACAGTTTAACCTAAGGATGCAAATACACGCAAAGCTCTGATAAACAAACCTAAAGATAAATGTATATCTAATTCTATTAGAATGTAATGATTTAGAATCTGTTGAGGATAGGAATATGCTGGGTGGTCTCCATCTGCAGACTACCTTCCTGTGTATTTCCCTCTGACCCCCAGGCCGCTTAGCACACATGCTAATCCTGTGGCAAATGGCAGTATGCCAGCAGAGAGAAAATATTAAGAGAGGAAATGTCATACACGGGGAGGAGGGGATGTCCCTCGATCCCACAGTGCAGTAGCTGCAGCTGTAATGAGGATGGGAAGGAATCCATGGCGTTTCCAGGGAAACACCATATGGTTCCCAGCTAACATGGAAATAAAGGAGCCAGTCTCTGCAGGATAACAGTAATAGGGAAATTCCATACAGATATAACCTAACTTATTTAATGTATTGTCTGCAGAGCTATTAAAAATCACAGTTTAAGACAAAATGCAAACACTCATACTATAGGATATTTTTTTGTTTTTACACTCATGGGTGAAGTCATTTTGACTGCAGTCTACACACTTCATGCCCGTTCCATCTGAAAAGGAAAATATAGGTCTATGTAAAGCAAGAAGAATAGCTAAGTAATATTTATGATCTTATCTTGCTCTAGTATTGGTCAGTTGTCTATTTTTACTTATAAAAGCTGCTTGTATTTTAAGTGTTGGGCTTTAAGCATTCCTACTATGTCCAGCACTAGTTGCTTGCAGTGTGTGCTTCAGCACAAACCTGGTAATCATTAATGTGTTACTGGCAGATATAAAATGATCATGCTGAATCAGAAAAGGTAGAGTGCTTATCACTTGCTGTTATTGGCATATAGTGCGAATGGTGGAATGTGCAGGCTGTGTATACTCATAATGTGAAGGTTGTACAATACACTATACTCAGTTCTACAAAATAGAACTTAATTATAAGCAAATATTACTTTGTTTTTGCATGTTATCAAAACATATACCCTCCAAGAAATATATCAGCATATGCTTGTGATCAAAACCATGTATGGGACCTGTTATCCAGAATGCAGTCCTTGGGTTTTCTGGATAGCAGATCTTTCCATAATTTGGACTTCATACCTTAAATCTACTAGAAAATCATGTAAACATTAAATAAACCCAATAGGCTGGTTTTGCTTCCAATAAGGATTAATTATATCTTAGTTGGCATCAAGTACAAGGTACTGTTTTATTATTACAGAGAAAAAAGAAAATCATTTTTAAACATGTGGAGTATTTGAAACGAAGTAAGGGGTTGCCATATTGTATACTATTTGGGTAAATGAAAAATGAACTAGCATGTTAGCAGAATCATGAAGAAATTTATTGTATACTATTTAGCTTTACCAAGAAATACAACTGAGCAACTGAGATATGATAAAAGAAAACATGCAAAACATTTTGTAAGATAATAATCCATAAGGAGGCACATTGATGTGGTGTTACGATTACAGCATTCGTCTCCTTTCTATTCAGGGTGCTATCTGCATTTGTTTTGAATTTTACAAAGGTTAAATTATTTCCCATTCAAAGCATAATGGCTTATGGTGACACCCAGTGGCAAAACTAGAGACTACAGTGCAACACATAGAGACACCTAAATACAACATTCATTTTACTACAACACACCCCAGATAAGCCAGTATAATACTATAGAAGATGAATAATCTGCATATTAACCCCAGGCATGCTAGTACAATTACTACAGAAAATGTATAATCAGTTTATTAACCTTATCTATGCCAGTATAATCACCGTAGAAATGTAGAAAGCATTACCATGCACAAGCAGAATTCCAGTAGTGCAGTTTTCATCTCTCCTTGTGCTCCTACTGCTGCTTGGCACTCTCTCTCTCTCTCTCTCTCTCTCTCTCTCTCTCTCTCTCTCTCTCTCTCTCTCTCAGTGGGCCCTGGGCTGTTGCTCAATTGATCCTATGGTTAAAGTAACCCTCTCTCCAATAACAAATAGGAGAGGTGTACTCTAGCCATTCTCAGTTTCCACATTTCTGCACAGTGGAGTGGAAGTAGGAGACCTCAGCAACCGATCTTTTCCATCCTATCCCACCACACACAGGGACACAGGGTCAGAAGTATGAATACCCATCCATCATCCAGTTAAAAAGAGAGTCTTTGTTTCCCCAGTCCCTCTCACCACAGGGTAGTCATGGATGTGGAACAAAGTATAGTTACAAGTTAGTGGAGAGAAATGTACCTGTGGAACATAATTATATAAATTAATGAATGAATATCAAGTATTAATAAATGAGTAGATAATATACTATCCCCAGCTATGTGAGATATGCATGTGATAACAAAACTACAAAGGCATGCATTAAACTGAATGTGTGGGAACAACTTTCCTTTGCACTGCTGACTTTATAAGACTTGTAAACAAGAACTCCTACTGTGCTTTACAAGTTCAAATACACATTCTCAGCATGGCAGCACACATGAATTCTCAATGTGCACTTTTTTTATATTGTGTAACACTATATGAAAGCAATAGACAAAATACAGTTGTTCAATACTAGAAAGGACACATAAGGAAGCTGCTCTGCTGCACAGGAAGTGAGAAGCACAAATGAGAAACTGGTTACACTTGCAGTTTCAAGAAACAAAAAAGTATATACTGTTCATGCTGAAATATCATCTTTTAATACATTTACCTTGATGATTAGCTATACTTTTTTTGTCTCCTGTGATAAAAAAAAAACACAGATTTTTGCTGTAGGTACAACAAAACATCAAAAAACATTGTAATTTGCGTTTGGATTAATTTCTTATAGGTATATATTTTTTTTGAAAAGTAACAATACAAATGTAGCCTCAAAGAGCTGGAAAAAAGCTGAAAGCAGAGGAAAGCAAAAATTAAAAAACCTTAACAAATAAAACTTGAAGACCAACTGAGAAGAACTGGCCATGCTAAAAGTCAACTCAGAGGTGAAACATCAGTTTTTCACAATTCTTTTTCTTCATGCTGTTTCACTTTTTTATTTATAGGGTCTTTACCCCAACCAATAACTGCATTCATAATGTATTCATAATTACAGCAACTCTGCTCAGCATTTCACCAATATTTTGATGTAAATAGACTTATAATCAATTTTTGTACACAAGCTCATTCATTTGGGTTTATATAAAAAAGGAGCATAAACACAATCTAAAATTGTATTTTTTGCACAAACATACCTGATTTCACAAGAATGAAAGCAAACTATGTTAGTCGAACCACTTACCAGCAACAGTGTGATGTGACCCCATTCTAGGGTTGCCAACTTTTACAGAAAGAAATTCTGCCCAGTTCCAAAGTGGAGGGTTGGCACAACAACATAAGGAGGTGGGACAATGAAGTTAAAGGAAAACTAAACCCTAACTAAAGAAGTAGAAACATTGTGCATTATGTTTTGGGCTTCTGTACTAGCCCAAGGCAACCACATCCCTTTAGCAGTTAAGGTCTGTGCCTTTGAAGATGCCCTAGTAGTTCCCCATTTTCTTTTCTGCTGATTCACTGCATATACTCTGTGCTGCTGTCAGTTACTGTACTTAGGGACTCACTCCAAATATACAGTACACATATAATATATTAGTATATATATTAGTTGTAATACTGGTGTTTAGGTAGCCATGTCAGGTCAATGTGCCACATCATGTGGTTTCAGAAAGAGCCATCACTTCACAATGGAACTGCTTTCAGATAAACTATTGTTTCTCCTACTCAATGTAACTAAAGGAGTCACAACTTGGGTTAGCTGGACTTGGATTTTTTTCTATTGAGTGCTGTTATCATATGGAAGCATATTTAGCAATGCTAGTGTTAGGGAGCTGTTATCAGGTAACCTTCCCATTGTTCTGCCGAAGGGCTGCTGGGGGAAAGGGAGGGGGTGATATCACTCCAACTTGCAGTACAGCATTAAAGAGTGACTGAAGTTTATCAAAGTGACTAAAGTTTAGCAGAGCACAAGTCACATGACTGAGGGCTCCTGGGAAATTAAAAACATGTCTAGCCCCACGTCAGATTTCAAAATGAAATATAAAAAAAAATCTGTTTAAAAAAACAAATTTAAATGCAGGATTCTGCTGGAGGAGCACTATTAACTGAGGCATTTTGTAAAAAAATATGTTTTCCCATGACAGAATTCCTTTAACGTCTCTGCTTTCACTTAAATGGGAATTCCCGTGATAGCACTGGTACTGGCCTTTTAGCCTGAAAACTATCACAAATACATTTTCAACCTAAAAACACCAGTGCCAGTCTTTGCAGATCAATTTCACTAAGGTTACCCTACAAATTAAACAATAACAATTCCCACTAGCTTTATGATTTGAAACTAACTGCTGAACCAGGGGTTATAAAGTTGAGGAGCAAAAGTCACATGGTGAATTGCACTTATTTCTTTGTTGATAAATTGATTTCCATTATTATTAGTTAGTTAGTTGTTAAATTATACCATCCACCTCACTAAAATCAAATAAGTACAATAAATGCATTAAACTGTGAAATCCTTAAAAATAAAGGTCATTCAAATAGAAGGTTATTTTTCTACATTCCTTAAAGCAGGGATCCCCAACCTTTTGAACCCGTGAACAACATTCAGAAGTAAAAGGAGTTGAGGAGCAACACCAGCATGAAATTTGTTCTTGGGGTGCCAAATAAGTGATGCGATTGGCCATTTGGAGAGCCCCTATGTGGATTGTCAACCTACATTGAGACTCTGTTTGGCAGTCCACCTGGGTTTTATACAACCAAAACTTGCCTCCAAGCCTGGAATTCAAAAATAAGCACCAATTGGGAGCAATATCCAAGGGGTTGGAGAGCAACATATTGCTCACGAGCTACTGGTTGGGGATCACTGCCTTAAACTAACACGTTTCTTAAAGGAGAAGGAAACCCAGTGGGTGCAAAAACCCTCCCCCCTCCCCTGTGTTGCTTCCCCTCCCTCCTCCCCCCTGGCCTACCTGTCCCGCTGGGCAAATGCCCCTAACTTGTTACTTACCCTTCTGCGCAGGTCCAGTCCACAGAGTTCACAGGCGCCATCTTCTTCCAAGCCGTCTTCTTCCTGCTTTGACCGGCGCATGCGGAGTAGGAGCATTTTGCCGGTACGGATCTACTGCGCATGCGCCAAAAGCCACAAAGTGAAATCAGAAAACTTCGTGACTTTTGGAGCATACGCAGTAGATCCGTACCGGCAAAATGCTCCTACTGCGCATGCGCAAAAATGCAGATCAAAGCAGGAAGAAGATCGCATGGAAGAAGATGGCGTCTGTGAACTCCGTGGACTGGACCTGCGCAGAAGGGTAAGTAACAAGTTTGGGGCATTAGCCCAGCGGGACAGGTAGGCCAGGGGGGAGGAGGGAGGGGAAGCAACACAGGGGAGGGGGGAGGGTTTTTGCACCCACTGGGTTTCCTTCTCCTTTAACAATAAAGCTGGCCATAGACGTGAAGGTTATAGTCTATGTCGGACAAACAATCGTCCGTGCCAATTAGTAAAGAGAACATATCGCAATGCTCTGGCCATTTATTGACAGTCAGCAGTCGTACAAAAGTTATGTCCAACAAAATGCAGTGACGATCTCCCACTGAAATTGTCCAATAGGCAATACATGCAGAGATATTATCGGTAGCCAATATAATTCTTTTAACCTGTCCAACAGACCATGGTCCGAAAATCTTTGCATCTATGGCCAACTTAAGAAAATAGGATGGTTGAATAAAATGTTAACCACAAATAAAAAAAAGAATCCGAACACAGCCAATATTTATGAAAAAGGCTTCCTCCTCTTAATGTCAGTTTCTATTCCCAAAGCCTTCTAGGCTGGCTTCAGAATAATATCATAAAGATAGAATACCTCAGACAGAACACAATGTAAGCAAGCAATACAAGCAGAGAGAGACAATCAGAAAATTGAAGAGTTAGATGTATTTCAATAGCAAAAGGATGCAGCCCAGGAGACACTGAAAAAAAGTCACAATGGTTTTATCAACCTTCTATGCCAAGAGTGGCAATAAAGTAGAGAGCATTCATTGTCCTGGATGACCACAAAAAGAGAGAGATTCCTTTTGACTCCAAATATCCTCAGAGTGATCTTTTACTAGAAAATCTTCATGCTGTCTCCCTTGAACATTAATCTACTAGAAGGAAAGAATGTGATAAAGAAATGTCTAGTCTGGACCTCTGAAATGATTAAAGGAATTTAGAAATGCAGAATTTATAATTCTATGCAAGATTTAAAAGCAAAACAACCCGTGAAGGTGCATAGCATGATGTTGCACATGGGCTGGCCATAGACGTGCAGATTTTAGCCTCATATCCAAAGAACGATTGCAAGTCGCAATCTTCCATCCTGCAATTGAATGTTCAGATCAAATAAAGTAGTAAAAGAACAAATCAGATGATGTTCTGACCATGACAGCAATCGTACGAAAGTTATGTCCGACAAATACACAGTCATCCATTTACTGTATATATAGGCAATACATGCAATACATTTTTAGCCAACAGAAATCTTCTAACCTGTCCCATTGACTAAAGGACTGATCCCCATGGTACGAAAAATGTTGGGACAATCCACACACGGCCCGAAAATCGTAAGAATTGAATTTTCGTGTGACTTTATCTTTGCCTCTATGGCCAGCTTTAGGCATGTCCAAATGTTAATTGGGAATGTAAGCACTTGTTTATATAATACAATTGCTCAAAACAGAAAGTTTCTTAGATACTTTCATTTCAAAGGCCTGAACCTTTGTCTGAACAAAGTATTTTGGAGTCTTATTATTTGGCTAAGGTCATTGATGTATGTTTCTGACTCCTTAATTTGTTACCTTATCTATTTTCTGTTGACTATTGGCTGTTGCTAATTTGTTTGGAGTATGTAGTTTAAACACCCTTCTCCATATTCTTCCTGAACCCTACCTTTAATGGCCCTTTCTCCACCTCTCTTTTGGCCCTTATCTGATCCTCCCAACCATAAGTCTAGCCTTTTACTACCATCTTTTATTGCTCTTTGTGACCACTTCTTCCATATAACAGCTCATCAAATGTTCTTTATCTAAGACATATGGTCTTAAAGGGGTAATTTGTCTTCAAATGAACTTTTGTTATGATGTAGACAGCAGAATTGTAAGACATATAAGTAGCATTGAAAGATAAACCAGCTAGTTTTTAAATAATTTATATGTTGGTCTACAAGCCCCAGGCTTAGAATTGTAAATGCTGTCTGGTTTAAAGGACTTCATTAGCCTAACAATACCAGGCAGCAGTTAGGAAGTCTGATTTGAATATCAAAAGGAGAGGGACTAAAAAGAAATATTAGCAAAACAACAACTAATGTGTTTTTAGTTTCTAGGCGTCAGACAACCTGATAGCAGTTTTAGTTGTAGGCTGGAAAAGGGAGAAAAATTAATTAATTGAAAGCTGAACTTTCATTGTGTACTTTCCTAATATAGTAAAAGTATTGAAGTGTATGCTGTATGTAATTAGAAGTGAGTGGGATATTAGGAGAGTAGGCACTGCAGGCTAGATTTTTCTGTGGAAGGTGCCACTTGGGAAATCCTAGACAAGTTAGGAACTAGAGTATATTTCGGAAATCTGGATGTTCATAGCCAGACACTAAATAATTATTGTAGAATATGTAGTGTAAGGCTTCACTAAATAATTTTCCAACATGCAAATGGTGTCTCCTTCAGAATCCTCCATTAGCTTTTATTTGACACAAATTATTTTCCCTATAACTAACCATGTATATTGTGACCAAACTATAACAGATGACTATTCTTAAGGGCACCTGTTGGGTAAAAATGTTATCCCCAACCAAAGGTGCGGGCTAATAGAGCCCACATTCCGGTTGGGGATAACAGTGTTTTTTTTTGGTTTTTTTTTTAAAATGTCCCCCGCCAGCGCTACATTACCTGCACCGGGAGGAAGCTCTCAGGCAAGCTGCCATGTCCGGTCACTCGCATGCACATAATGAAAAGCTGCCCCGAATTGCTCATTATGCACATGCAAGTGACCGGACATGGCTGCTCGCACTGGGAGCTACGTCCCAGCGCAGGTAGCATATCGCTGGCAGGGGCCTAACCGGAATGGGGGCTGTAATATCCCGCACCTTTCGTTGGGGATAACATTTTTACCCAACAGGTGCCCTTTAACAAAAAAAGGGCAGAAATTTTGTACATTATGTTTTGGGTTTCTGTACCAGCCCAAGGAAACCACAGCCCATATAGCATTAAAGGTCAATGCCTCCAAAGATGCCCCAGTAGTTTCCCATCTTCTTTTCTGCTGATTTACTACATGTGCTCTGTGCTGCTGTCAGTTTAGGCACTGACATACATATTCTGAATATATATCATATAAATGTCACAATGTAAGGCTGGTAGCTCAGAAACCAGCACAATTAGCATCAGAATATAATAATGAGCCCTGTAGCATCAACCTGTATGACAAACCTCATTTTCTGCTTGATGATTTGCATGACCCCTAAGCTTATCTTCTCAACAGCTGCTCACTGAGCATGTGTGTTACAGATACTCCTAAAAAAATCCAAGATTGAAAACTCCTGTGACAACTTCGAAGCCCTTGATCACTTCCTTCTATAGAAATGCAGAACCTTTAGGCCGGTTCAATAAGTATATAATATTTGGCATTTCCAGCCATATTTATTTTCAAGTTTAGTTCTTCTTTAAGACTGAAAAGCACCTATTAACCATGCCAGGATTTATATGCTCCTGTATAGTAGAATAAGTCTAATTGATTGTTTTGCTGGGCACAAGGGCAGATTTCCTTTTGTATGGATACATATGCAGTGACATAAGTATAGTTTTTAAGGCCCGAGTGCAGGCCGTGCAGGCCGTGCAGCCAGGCCCCCACAGCCTCCAGACAATCTTTGCGGTGAATTTGCGTGAAAGTGAACTGCCGGAGTGTCCCGAGGGGGTGGGGGCCCGGTTGCAATCCCCCTGCACCACTGGTAGTTCCGCCATTGTTCTCATGCAATTCATATGAGTGTCTAGTGGACTATCTCCTTTAGTACAAGCCAGATGCTGATATGTTATTATATTTGGGGACCAAATGAACCGGTGACCATATAAATCACATGGGAATGTAATAAACTGTATGGAAAATCTGTATATGTGTGCAGTCAGCTGTAGCGCCCACTGAAGCCCATGCTCTGCAAAGTAATAATTCTAGGGGAAAGAAGACATGGTAGGAAAAGGAAAAGAGTCTTCTGAGTTTCATTGCAAATATGTCTGAACTTTGAACTTTATTCCATGTCTTCAAAAAAGACAATGTTTCATTATATACTGTTGTGTTTTGCCTCTGGGTGCTTGGGTCCCTGGTGAATCTGATTGACAGTCTTCTAATTTAGTGACTTGCAGAGGAACAAGTATGGTCAGCATTTCCATTGCCCCTGCTGAGCCAAACAGATTCACGCCACTGCTGCCCTAGTATTTTCACAGCGTGACTACAAAACCAAAAAAAAAGTTTAAATGTTATTATTGAAACAGAATTTTGTTTTTTATTTATTTATTTTGTATATAACTGTCTCCTCCTTCTTGACTTCTTTTACATTTGATGTTTTCTAAACAAATATACATACATTCAGGGGGTTATTTATCAAAGTCCGAATTTATCTCAATATTTTCTGCTACAAACTCCGATCAAATCCGCTCGGGCTTTTTTATGCTTATTTATTATTACATTTTCCCGAAAATTTGCTTTGCAGATTTTCAAGATTTTTTCGGGTTTTTCCATCCGATTTTCAAGATATTCGGGGTATTGCACGAAACTCAGCACACATCAAAAAATCATTGGGACTTCTCCCATAGACTTTTATGCAACCTCGAAAAATTCGTAACATTTTTAAAAGTCCCATTTTGTAAAAAAAAAAAAATCATGAATTTTTCATGATTTTTGCATTCGTAGTTTAGTAAATAACCCCCTCAGTGTCAGTTCCTCCATAATATATAGAGAACCCCAGAAAGCCTGTGCTAAAATTGCCACCACTGCCACCCATTAAATGGGAACTGCCTGTAGTCCTCAGCCCAACAATACTTTAAAGGAGTTGTTTACCTTTAAATTAACTTCTAGTATGTAGAGATTCATATTCTGAGATAATTTGCAATTAGTCGTCATTTTTTATGTTTTTTTAATTATTTACCTTTTTGATCGGCAGTTCTCCAATTTGGAATTTCAGCAGGTATCCGGTTGCTAGGGTCCACTAGAAACTAAGCAGTGGTGTGAGTGAGAAATTGGAATATGAACAGGAGAGAACTGAATCTCATACAACATAATTTGTTATTGGAAGAATAGGGGTGTCAATTCTGAGAAACCTGCCCTGGGGTATCTGGCCGGCCCGCACATCACTACTGTCAGTAATAACATTTGCTCTTGTGCAGTTACCCTTGTACTAGCAATCACAATTCTGCTTTAATTATTTTCCGGCACCTGGCTGACTATAGTTAATCACTAATTGGTTGCCATGGGTTGCTGCCTATGTGTAATTTTACACATAGCCTACTCAGAAAAAACATAGATCAGATTTGACTGGCTGAACTGTAATAAAAAAGACTTGCATGTTTCAAATTTGCCCAATCGTATGAATGGTCCTTGAGGGGAAGGGAGATGAATGGCCATAGGTTATATTGCTACATCAACCTGTCATAGCTGGTTGGGGGATCTGTATAATGTAGTAATTGGTCCTCTATATTTGGTTCAGAGACATATAAAGTAGGAGTTTTTCTAATGGACTTCCTAACCTTTGCTATTGGACTTTTTCTGAAACTTATAATACTGTTGTAAGAGAACATTTACATCTTTGTCCCCAGAACCCTTTGCTCACAGGAAATTCCATGCTACATTCATTAACCCAGTATCTGTGGGAGGTGGGGCCTTGTGAAACATTGCACTTCAGAAGATCAACCATCCTTTTCCTGTGTTACACACCGCACGTCTTTTATTATTTATAGCTCTGAGAGCATCTAGACGATGTGCTATCACACATTATTTTCAAAGCATTTGTAGGGTGTTGCTTGACTTTAACAAGATAACTGCATAAATGTTAACAGAATTAGACCCTGTGAAAACCATACTGTCCTCAGTTTGCTCATAATATACTGTTATTAATATTATTTATTTATATACACGTTAAGACATTGTACACTGCATATAATTAAGATAGTTTAGGAATCACGTCAGTCCCTGCTGCAGTAGAGCTTCCTATAGGCAAATAAGACTACATGTACATTGCAATGGGTATAGGCCAATTAATTTAAAAAGTTGAAAAGGGGAATGTGAACAAAAAGGAAAAGAAGCCTGCAAATAGTTTTGCATATATTTTGCACCTATTTGTCATCAATATAAAGTAAAAACAGGTGCTAAATAACCACAAAAACCATCTGAAACATTTTCCACCATGTTGCACATATTTGCTGTCAATATAAAGTAAAAACAGATGCAAAAATAAGCACAAAAACCATTTGCAAACTTTTCCACCATTTTTTACTCCTCAGCAATTGTGCAACGTTGTACCGGTATGGGACCTGTTATCCGGAATACTCGGGACCTGGGGTTTTTAGAATAAGGGGTCTTTCCATAATTTGGATCTCTACTAAGAAATAATTGAAATTTTAAATGAGATATGCAGGAGGCAATCACACCAGCAAAATGGCAGATCATCTGGGACAAAGCAAGCAAAACATCTGTATGTGCAATAATAATGGAAAAGGCATACAGACTACTATATAGATGGTATAACACACCCACAAAGTTGGCTCAAATCTCAAGCAATACCCTCTCTGAGCAATGCTTTGGGGGATGTGGGGAGAGAGGCACGTTTTACCATATGTCGTGGACCTGTGCCCTTTTGAGGAAATGGTAGCCCGTGTCGGCTATTTTTAAACATCACATAGAGCCCAACCCTCATTCATTTCTCCTGGGACTATTAGAACACTGAAAGCCCGTGAGAATAACAAATTAGCGACACATATACTGATGACAGCAAAAACGCTCCAGGAAATTACCTGGAATGGTACCTCCCACCCAGGCCAACAAGCCTTTATCACCAAAGTTAAATGGGTCAGAACAATGGAAATTATTAGGACATATATGCAAGGCATGTGATATGATAATGAATTACTGTGGTTCCCCAGGGCGGAATTTGAAACAGCCCAATTAGAGGCAACTTAACTCGGAGACTGATTCCTCTGCAACCACGGATCAAAGGAAATTCACTGGCACACAGGTAATTCTAGCAGGGTAAACCCTTGCTATTTTATTCAATGGTTTGCAGCATGCATGCTGCAAACCATTGAATAAAATAGCAAGGGTTTACCCTGCTAGCATTACCTGTGTGCCAGTGAATTTCCTTTGATTCGTCATTTCAAGGTGGGACGCCGATTCTACCATTGCTGTGCACCAGGGATTATTTTCTATCCAAGGCCAGGGTGTGCGAGTGCAATTTGCTAATTTTCCTCTGCAACCACCCCTTGACACCCCATCCACTTCCCCAGTTTTCCCCTATAATTTATATAGAGTACAGTGAATAGATTGGACAGTATTTACCTCACAAAGGAAAGATTACATAGAACTCATTTGTAATAAAGAAAGTAACATGACTTACAGTAAATGTGGATTATGTAATGCCATATGAAGAGATAATGCATATGATTGAAAGTTTGCAAACTTGAACTGTCACTATATATCTGATACATAATGACAAAACACAAAAAAAACATTTAATTATAACTTGCATGAAAAATTCAATAAATATTTAATAAAAAATGTTTTTTATTAAACCTAATAGGATTGTTCTATAACCAACAAGGAATACTTATATCTTAGTTTGTAGTACCAAGGAAATCATTTTTAAAAATTTAGAATTATTTTATTAAAATTGAGTCTATGCGAGATGGCCTTCCCATAATTCAGAGCTTTCTGGATAACAGGTTTTTCAGATAACAGATCCCATAACCTCAATAATCTAAACTGTAGGCTGTGAACAGGAGCTATGACTCCTCGTCCTCCTTCATCTGCCAATGCACTAAGTCGTTCTGTGCACACTTATTTACAGTAGTGCAATTGAGACACTTTCGTTGAAGTCACACTCTGATTGAAGCTTCTGATTGAAGTTATTCACTTTTCGGTTGCAGGATTGTATTCTTCAGACATATTTGTCACTTGTGCTATTCGTCTCTTGTAATAAATAATAAGCATTTAATAGTTGTGTTTTGTGTTATATTACATAAAGTTGTGCTAATTTTGAAGTAGAGGCAAAGTGGCATTTATGACATTTAAATGGATTACATGAGCCTACCCTCTGAAGCTCCTACTTAATCATCAGCATCAGTGCGCAACACAGCTATTGAGATGCAAAAGTCTTGTTAGGTGTTTTATAAAAACACTGTTTGGGTAGCCAAAGCACATGTTGTTATGTGAAACAGTGTTTAAATGGCACATGTGGTGTTGATTTCTGTTATTTCACCTACGTCACCATATTTTCCATAGTTTTGGTTTGAGGCAGACTTTTCTTGAACAAGCTATCATATGAATACTTAAGCCAGCCAAGTGATGTCAAAACTTTTAGCTTTTAGTGCTCCATTAATCTATTTGTAATCCCTTCGTGCAGAGGAAAAATACTTGCTAATGATTACCAGAAATGACCCTTTGGTTTCAGTATGCCATAGCTGTCAAGATCTAAGCTCACATGAGAAATAAAGCAAATATATATATATATATATATATATATATATATATATACATACATGCAGGCTTGAGAAAGGGCAGCATGTTGCCTGGTAGTTAACCTAATAAATTCAAGTTTTCCCTTTTTGCAACAAAGAGGTGCTGCAGCGGTATTTTTTTCCTTTATGTCTATGCAAACCCCTGGCAGGGGTTTCTGGACTGCTTTGCATCCAACCTACAAGGTTAAATAAGTTGGTTTAAGCACATACAATATGGTCCATTTTGTATAAAGAACATGTAACCACTAGATGAATTATAAATTCAGCATCCTTTAGCCATCTTTCTGCACCAGCTTTACCCTGTAAATTACAAACAACAAAAGAAGAAAGCAGTTTATTATCATAACTAAGTTATCTGCTTACATAGATGGCTGTTATACAGTGCACAAATCCTTCTGGCCCTCTGTTAAAAATGCTTTCACAACATCATATACCCCAGCACAGCATTATGGAAAATAAAATGAGTCTGGAAGTCATCATCTTTGGAAATGTAGCTTCATAACACATTAAGACCCTCTTCTGCCTGACAAATAAAACATTTTGTATTGCATCCAAGTTAGTGATGCTTTTCAAACATTAATGGCATTTTAATTTCATCCGAAGCTGCTGCTGGTACTGCAGATCATGTTAGGCTTTAATTAATGTATCATTGTTTTGTAGGCACTTACCCCAATTACTTGTTTTACTTTCTTACCAATGCAATCTCTTGATCACTCTTTTCAATACTTTTTACTTTCCCTTCTAAATCTTCACCATTTTCCTACCTCAGCTTCTCTTGTGCATTGTGGAAAGAATGTTCTTTTGATTAATAAGGTTTTTGCCATACAAAACTTTTTCTTCTCTCACAGGAGCCAGGTCAGTCTGTTGCCTGAAGCAAAATTCTCAGAATGCCCCACACTTTTTGAACATTGCTTTCCCTGCAATGGGTCCCCACAGGATGCCACTAGAGCTTTAGGTTCAAACCAGCATTGGCATGGCACCAGCTAATATGAGTATAATTTCATAGGTCTGATATTCTTTATCTTTTCAGAGCATGTCTGTCACTCCATGGATTTTCATTTACTATGCCCCTTGGCATTCAGACTCCTGCTCTCTCAATATATGTTTTGATTACTACTTACTGAACTCTGGATGAGGTTACAAGCTGTGCTGGCCCATGGTCTCATACTGTTGCAACAGTAGTGTAAAGAAGCTTCGCTTGTGTTCTTAGGTTTCAGAGTTTTCATTCAATGTAGGAAAAAGTGGAAAAAGTGCCTTTTTTTGGTTGTTGGAATCAGAGAATGACTCTATTGATGATACGTTAATTTATTAGCCCATGACTAAGTGCCATGTAGGTACGAAACGCGTAGGGCCTATGGAGATGCAGTTATACTTTTAATTATGATGAATAAATATTAATTAAATAATAAAGATGATTTTTAACGTACTTTTGGCCCCATATTTACCTTTTTAATCTGGAGCACCACTCATTTTTTGTTGCAATACTTTAATTTATTTCCCCCAATACAATTAGTAAGTAGAAAATGTATTAGTTTACAGACTGTAAATGTTGCACTACAGTGTTGGACCAGGATCACCAGGGGCCCACCTAAAAACCTTAGACCAGGGGCCCACCAAAGAACCATAGATAAGGGACCCACTCTCAGTACTATTATTATTCTTCTTCTCCTCACTCAACCTCTATTCTCCTAGGGGTAAATTTATCAAAGAGTGAAGTTCCGCCACTAGAGTGAAATTCCGCAGCTCTCAATTCATTTCTATGGGATTTTGAAAGATGTATTTATCAATGGGTGAAAGTGAAAGTTCACCCTTTGATAAATGCGCCAATAAAAATCCCATAGAAATGAATGGAGAGTGGTGGAATTTCACTCTAGTGGCGGAACTTAACTATTAACTTCACTCTTTGATAAATATACCCCCTAATCTCTTTTCTTTACATACTATAATCTATTATTCTATCTATTTAGTCTCAAAGAAATAGGAAATGGCCATGAAATAGGCCAAATCTTTAGCAACACTAGGGCCCCCTGACACCTGGGCCCACCGGGAGTTTTCCTGGTATCCCGGTGGGCCAGTCCGACACTGTTGCACTATAACAGTGTTTGTCAGAATTTTTCGGCCAAGCCTTTCTTAAACATTCAATCATTGCTCAGGACCCCTTAGTTCATAATAAGGTTAAAGATGTAGGACAACGTTGGTTTTATTTAACGTATTCAACCATGGTTTCAAGAATATATAGGGCAGTAAAAAAATGCTAATCCCAAATCAAGTCCTAACTGACCTGCAAGCCAGGCGGTGCTGTATCATCATCCAGTGCTGCCCTGGGCACCAGAACTACACTCCCTTTTTGGCAATTGATGCACCTGCATGAAGAGTTTCCGTACTGTGCATATGCCAATCTCATGTGGACGGGGTAGCCACCCCTGCCTCTGGATTTGACCTCAATCTCCAGTGGCAGACGAGGAAATTTTTTTTCCCACTTCTATAAAATGTGCCAAATGACTCTGGAGGGACCGAATCAGGAGCTTTTATCTCCCCATGCATGGCTGCCTTTAGTCTCTACAGAAAGATACCATAAAACTAAGCCAGCACAGGTTTTCCTATACAAAGCATATTTCTGCAGGAAATTGTAAGTGTAGCGAAACCCTTTAGTTGTTTATTGACATTCTTACACTAGTGTTTTACTCCATTGTGCACAGTATTACCAAAAAAAGGAAAGTATTCTGCAATAGTCTCTTGTGTCGTCAGGTTTTTATTGATAACTTTGGAGGTTGAACTGGCACTAAATACAAAGCACAGTGACTCACAGCAACCAGTCAATGTGGCCTTCATCATTCTAACTCCCTTAGTAAATGCTTATAGGTTTCTATTGATTTATGGACCAGAGTTATCTTTGCACATGTTCCTACATAACCTCAAAGCTGTAAGTGATAGAGCTTTAGAGGCCAAAAATGTAAGTGAGCAACTGAAAATGATGGCACAGAATAGCAAAGTACAGACTGAATTTGCTTTAAAAGTACTTCCATTGGCCAATAACTCCATTGTAAATTTGTAATGGATGTATAGTGGACAGTTGCTTACAATTACATGATCTTTCATTAGGCAAAATTGTATTTATTTTTACATCCACTTTAAAGCATCAATTTAGAACTTATCAGACATTTTTTCAGTTCAGGCCATCCATTGGTTTCCAAAATTCCAAACAAAGATAATACATTGTTGTGCTACAGCTAAAAAGGTATCCAGGTGAAACAAAATTTAACCCTATGTGCCATTCAGGTTGTGCCCTTCATGATTTATTTGGGACTTCCTAGAGTTGGGAAGCTTACCTCAGGCAGAAGCAGCTTGCAAGTTACCAGGGGATGCAAAAACTCACTTCTGCAAACGTCAAGAGCCAAAATTTCTGCTCTATAGCTATTGCTCTTTTTTGCACTAGCAATGTAATCCATCCGCATTCTGCTCTGTTTGGCCATGGAAGGGCCTAAACAGAAAGAAAAGTAATGAAAATAAAAGAGATGTCATGTATCCCCATTTCAATAGTGTGATGATAATTATTAAGCCTTGAAACTATTTATAGGTACCACTTATTCTGTCATTGGGTAGGATCATTTTCACCCTAATGACATGAGATCAGCAGGCTTCTCTGTAATAATAATAATAATAATAGGGGCCCATTTATTAAAGCTCAATTTTTTCTGGTCAAGATTTTTAGGGGGGAAACCCGAATTCTTTGTGGAAAATGTAAAACTCTAATATTTAGAGATTTATTATACCCCAAGCTGATAAAAATTAAAAAATATGCCATCTAAAACCTGCCTAGGTTATATAGAAGTCAATGGCAGATGTCGATGAAGCTGTTTCTTGACATTGTGTTCTGCACTGTATAATCCGATAAAGTTAGGGTTTTCTTTTGATAATCCGAAAAAGTTGAGTTTTCACAGCGCATACCCATTGACAGTTATTGATAAATGAGTTAAATTTGTGGAAGGGAGTTAGGTCGACTTTGTCTTAAAAAAATTAGATTCATTTGAGTTTTAGTAAATAGGCCCCTAAAAGTTTAGCCTCAAAATCAAACTGTGTTTTAGTGGCTGGGGACAGTGATCATGATAACCAGACAGCATTCTCAATACTGTTTCTTCAACTGCAAGAGAAAAGCTAATATTTAAAAAATAAAACTAAGGATTACTTTAAAAGTAGCTTTAAATAGGTAATATATACAGCCCCGGATTTGTGGAAAGCCCACCAAGGCCCGGGCCTAGGGTGGCAGGATTTAAGGGAGCGGCATGCTGCTCAACCACACCCACAATGGTTCAAACACACTGGGGATGCACAGGAGATCCAATCATTTTTTAAATTTCCCATGCACCAATCCCCATTGCTCCAGTCCTGATGATGAAAATTTGCACAAATAAAGGGGAGGGGACATGGGCGAAGAACGGCAGTGGGCCTAGGGGCACCCGCTATGTAAATCCGGCCCTGAATATATACATACCAAAACAGGGGTGTCCAAACTACGGCCCGCGGGCCAACTGCGGCACGTAATACATTTTTAATTGGAACGCAGCATTTCCTCACGCAGCAGGTTTCTGCGCACCAGGGGCTCCCAGCCCAGAGCATTGCCCCATGCCAGCAAGTATTGATTCAGTGCCCCCTAACCACCAGCCCAGAGCAGTGCGGTTCATACCAGCAGCAGGTATCGGTGCCCCAGGGCTCTGAGAGATGCAGAGCTAACAGAGCTAAACCGGGGATATAAGTGACACGTGGTTTTAGTGAAATAGATCCCTCCCAGCAGCAGAGAAGTCTCAGCTCTGCTCTCCAGCAACTTCCTGATGGCATCATCCCTGGGGAGCAAAATCGCGGGGTACCAGGGCCATAGCCCAGTTCGACCACCCGCAGTCGCCTACACAGACAACAGCGGCACTTCTCACATATACCTGGTACTGACACCCCTTTATGTTGCCTCAGTGCTGTAGACTCGCACCCCTATCCACCCAGACACAGCACTTCTTGTCTTATCAGAAAATCCCTGGCCCGCGGAGCTGACACTCATTTTCTATGCCCTGCCTCTGGATGTGTAAACAAATCAGAATGAGACCCTAGGCAATTAAGGGGTTGACTCTTAGAGAGAAAGAGATGCAGGAAGCTTGTCAGGGCTGATTAGTGTGGTAAATAATTATTTATTATCCCCTCAAGTATAAACAAACTATTGTACATTAGAGTTGCCCTGTCCATTTTGGGGCCTCCCATTCTGTTGTGCCCCCAGATAATGGAACAATTAGAATGGTCGGCCCCCACACATTTTCACCTCACCAAATCTGGCCCTCGTTGTAAAAAGTTTGGACACCCCTGTACTAAAAGATCATTTAAAGCTAAACGTACAACTTGTTATGGCTGCGTCTTTCCTGCTCTAGCAAATAGCTGCCTCTGGTAATGTTAAAAGTCATATTTCTGTTTTAACTAGAAAATAGAGAGCACTGCTGTGCCTCTTTTTGATCACAATTTAAGTAAATGTGGTATGTGAATGGGACAGCGGCAATCCTATAATCATTTCTGCCTTGGCCTGCGTGTGGCCAGATTCAGACATAAATAAAATAACCAGGTCATTTGTTTTATGTAACAAACCTGTAAGATGTAAGGTGTGGCCTTCCAGCTATAGCTTCACAACAAATTCCCATTTTCAGCAGACAAAGGCACATAGGAGTACATACCCGATCGAAAAGAGAATGCTAGTCATTTTGAATGATTTTATTTGTAAACATCATTACTATTTAAAGCAATGTTTGTCTGCCCATTGTTATCTGCAATGCCCCTCCTGACTACATGTACCATTGATATAATGTAGCAAGATGTCACCTCTCGTTCAGTCAAGCTCAGTTTCCCACGATGCTTGGCACCTTCTGTGACATTTCATTTAAACAGGTCTGTTAATCAAAGAACTTGCAAGGTATTATGGAAATTGAAGTCTAGGGTGGAGGAGCTACTATGGTACAGTGGTACATATTTAGAACTAGCAGCAAAGGAAAGATAACTACTGCTTTCACTAGCAATTGTATTTACAAATAACATCAAAATCCTTTACATTTTTTATTTTATGCATATTGGGAAGTTGCTGAGAATTATTTTGTTGTATCTATTATGGTGATTTTTCTTTTTGTTTTAGTATCTGTCTGGAATTTCCTTTAAATAACTGTGGGGATCAGCTTCTTCAAACAAAATAAAATATTTACAACTGAACAGAATGGTTTGATAAACATCACAGAAAAATATTTACAGCTGGAAAACATTTAATTTCTAATTGTCCATTGGTTGAGATCCATATGGAATGTTGTTTTTTTTTTTACAGTGGATTAATTGTTTAGAATGGGGGCAGCTATGTGCAAATGGAAGCACAGAAGCCATTAACTATTATTATAGCTGCACCACCCTGTTGTTTAAAGTCTGCTCCTCAGGGCATTGCTAGGTGCTTGCAGCTTTCATGGTAACAGTCACCACTGGCAGCTTAAAAACAATGCACCGCTTGGGGACTGTTCTTAAACATAAGTACATTTGTTTATATGAGGTCAAATTTTCCGTTCAGTTAAAAAGAAATATGAATATAACATAATAATAACTGTGACAGTACTATACCTAGCTAGCGCCCAGATTTGTCAGTGAAACTGTCGGTTCTGGGACTCTGATGAGCTTTTAATCCATTACCTCTCCTGAATAGTCGACTGTTTAATAGGCGTCAGTGGGGGCGTACAGTGGTCAAGTGGATAGCACCAGACACAGACTGCAAAGAGCAAGCACAAAGGCCTACTGAGAGACATCTATTTAGCCCAGCTGTAGGGCAGGCACAAAATACAGATCCTAGTGTGTCACAGATTCTAATCAAATTATTTGTTGTTGATCAGGTGCAGGGTTCAGTAATATTGGTGCCGCTTAAATTAAAAAAGACATCTTTATAATTGTATATCTTTATGCCGTCGGCGGCATTTTGCGTTACAGGCTGGAGTGCACCTGCCTGTTTGTTCCTGCGCTCCAAAAACATACAGGTTCCCTAGAGTGTGTATTTGTGATAGGGACATTAGATTGTAAGGGACTAATATGACTGATTTAAAATGTACGTAAATGCTTTGTATGTGTGTGTGTGTATATATATATATATATATATATATATATATATATATATATATATATATATATATGTATATATAATGATTTGGAAACTCTTACTCTGAGTTCCAATGGTGTATGCTTGGTCACTTACACTTTATCCTTGATAAAGGCCCCAACGAGGGCCAAAACATTGAATACACGAGTGACTCAATAAATTGTTTGGAAATAATCTGTGTGCTGGTCAGGGGCTTCCGACGGGTCTTCCTGATCAATATCTGGCCCCGATATTGATCAGGAAGGTTTCGTTTTTCCGGTGAGCAGATCTCTTCGTGTATGGCCAGCTTTAGCTTACGACTCCATACACAACCTACAGGGGATTATCGACCAATTTGGCTCTCTGTTTGGGCTGATCAGCTGTACTAGTCTGAAATGGAGCCAACACAAGGACAGGCGGTATCCTAAATAGACTGTGCTGCATTAGGCCACCATTGCTCATATATCTGCATATACAACTCCACAGGTCTGACCTCATTTTCTTGCAACACCATCCCTGTGTCTCAATGGAGCTGAATGATTTGCAAGGGACCCAGACAATTTTTCTACAAGTCTCAGCTACATCTATATTGGTCCTCCACACTGTGTATTTATATTTATTTATGATTTAATACCAGCTTTTATTTTAAGAACCAACAATTGCTGTGGTGATTCACTCATGAAGCAGTCAGTACAATAGACCGGCGTGGCAGGATACGAATTTTGCACAGCAACAACAGCAGCAGAGATCATTTCAATCTGTTTGTGTTAGAGACTGTTCCTACACAGAAAAGCAACTGATTCACAATATAGTTTCCTTTAAGGTTTGCTCGACTTTGTTAGACCACCCTGTCTCTGTCCCTTCTTTACCCCGCCAAGATACCGCGAAACCCACACACACAAGTCTCCACACAATCTACACTTTCCTCCAGCACCAAGAGAGTTAGCTGCACTAGCCCCGCCTCTTGCTGATGTCACAGTACCAGCTTCCTGTCGTTTGAGCCCCTCGTTGTTTGGTGGCTGGCGGGACCCGAGCGTTGAGTGAATAGTGGGAATCCGCTCCAGAAGCCGGCAAGCGGCCATAGGCACAGACGGGATGTAGGTACATATTTAGTAGATGGAGGCACATGAAGTACCTGGAGGGAGGAGCATGTCCTGGAGCAGATGAAGACTATGATCCTGCGGCTGTTCCAAGGAGTTTAAAGGGCTGGAGGCATTGATGGTATTAACTTATAGAATGTTATGGATCAACCATGTTTCTTGTGGGGTCTAGGTCCAATGAAGACTCTGTGCCAAATACAAGAATTGGATCCAGTGTAGAACCGGACCTATTGCAAGTGCAGTGGCCCACTAAGAACTGGGGCAAGGCAGGACCACCCAAACCTGGAACAGATCTGAGAAGTTCAGGAGTTCTCCAGGTGGATCTTCTGCATCTGTCTGGCTCACTTGGCTTTCCTGGATCCACATCATCTGCGTTGCCTGACGTTCCAGCACTTTCCCATTCTACAGACTACACCAGCAGCGTGCGCAGCATTTGCCAATGTTGTAGAACCTGGAGCAGCTTTGACTTTTCTGTTGTAAAATCCACTTGGCTTCCACTTTAAGCAATATCTCTGGATGATGGTGCAATTTGAATGAGAAACGACGAACAGATTAAACAGAAAAAAAAGGTTGCTGACGTATGTGAAAACAGATTATCAGATATTCAAGTTAGAACAATACTCAGAACAATGACCATCTGGCAGTGATAGTCCATGGCAAGCTTTTGCTCTAACACTTTGTTATGCATATATTTCTTGATGGAGATGGATTAATGGCCATTTGATGCAGTTGACATGCTCCAAGTGCTCAATTCTTCTTGGACTCTTACCGGGCAGACTTTCTTCTAGGGTACTGAAACCTAGGATTCAGGATGTCCGATCCAAGTTACTGGACAGCGTTCAAGGGTTGCAAAGGGCGCCTAGCAAAGGGGGCCTTATTGCAGCGGTCGAAAAGGTAATTTAGTCTACCGGTATATTTTATATATTCTTGTTTATTGCCCTCCATAGTTAATAGTATTCGATCTACTATTTTTTTTTTTATTTACACTTGATGCTCTGCATAGTAGTTCCATAGTAGTGTTGGATTACAAGATAACTTAATTATGGTTTGTACATAATCAGGGCATAATCCATCATCTCTAATAAAATATTCAGTATAGTCCTTAAGCATTAGGGAGCATATAAAATACTTCGGAAGTCCATGAGTTTCCTTTTGTGTATGGCACAGAAATGCATGACAGCCTACACTTGGTGCAAAACGCACATTTTTGTTTGTTGCTGTTAATTGCAAATTCTAAATGCAATTTAAAACATGAACAGATAAATGGTACAGCATTTAGAAGTGGGAATCGACCGTGCATGTACAAACGCCTACATTTTGAGTGTACAACGGATATACGGTTTGATGTATTTCTAAGTGATAATCCACAAATTGTACATACTATACAGAATTCAGGAAATGCCCCCAAATAGAGCAGATCATTAGGATCTTTCTATACTCCCTACAGTGGTCTCTTTTCAAGGATATTTTACAGTAGCACAGGTGGGTGAGTAATTCTGATGTATCCTGCTGGGCTCTTGTGTTGATAGATGAAAATGTACTGCTGGTGGTCCTGAACATTGACGTATCACTTTATTCAGCAGATTAATGGCTTCTGTTACATGCCATTTATCTCATTTGATTGGGATAATTCCACTCGTTATAAGATAATAGCATATTTCTATCATCTGTGTCAGAAGAAGAGGTTGTTCCTGGGAAGATACCTAGGATGATGTGTTTGTATAAAAGAAAGCCATCAAAGATTATATAACCTTATCTTGAGTTGCAGTAGACCATTCTGGCATATCTGCAGTAATTGGTACAACATGTTCAAGTTTGCTCGGTGCATTCGCCAAAAAAAAAAAAAAGAAATTAAAGCTGCTATGCGTTGAATTGTAATAATAGTTGTCAAAACACATTCTTGCACCTAGCATGTCCCCAGATATATTAAATTAGGCCCAAACATTTTTGAAATGAGTCAAGCATTGGTTTTCAACCAGTATGAAGTGACTGACTGTGACTGTGGGCAGTGCTTCCTTTCTGATTTGACAGTTATGTGGAAGTAGTGTATGTATCAGATTATTTCCTACTTTAGCAGTCATTTGTTATAGTTCTTTGGAACATCTACAAAGGAGCACCAGTGGATTGGTAAACAGTTGGGTAAGCCACCAGAGCTGCACTGTGGAAGCTCCTGGGGGATGGTTTTGTAACCTTTGAGACAACAGGGAGAAAGAACAAGTAGAAAATGGATGTAAGAAATCTCCTCTGATTGGCAGTTCCAATGTAAACTGACTAGTACTATTTTCATTCTCTTGAACCTCTAGATAGTTCACCTTTGCAGGGTAGTAAATACAGAGGAAGCAGAACCTGCGGCTGCAGCGGGCGCCCAGGAGGTATTAGGGCCCCGTGAGGCCCTAATTTATACACAATTTCAATAAATATTGGTAAAACACATCAACCTCTAGACATTTTGGGGGCCTGAAAATTAATGATGACTAATTTAAAGGTTGCTAAGAATATAAATTTAAGGGTTAAACTCCACAGCACGTTGAAGTCTGATTTGTCGCCAGGCGATGACACGCATGCGACGTGTCGGACGTCCAGAATATAATGGGACTGATCAAGAAATCGCAGGTACAAACTACATGTATCCAACTATTGGATGTGAACGCCTCATGCTGCGTCTTTATCCAACAGTCGGATGCATGCGTGTCATCGCCTGGCAACAAATTGGTCTTCAGCGCGCCGTGGAGTTCAGCCCTATAGCTACTAAAAGTTAAAGGTTAACTGGGCATTTAACTTTTCATAGCATACAATATAGCAATTCTAGTGTTGCTTGCGAGATTTTTTTTTTGGAAATATTGTCTGTAGTCATTTACACATTGCCCATTTACTGGATTAAAAAGGGGCTACCCTAACCTGTAAAATGCTATCCTACACACTGATGGTGCACATGTTATTTATATGCCAATATAGGCACTTATAACTGTATATTGGTGAGGTATTGCTCAACGTCTAGTTTGAGATTCTTTAGGTAGTATATTCTTACAACCCCAGGGGTACCCACAATTTCCATCTTTTGGCAGGCAGTAAAAGTGTGCCCTATTATCTAGGGATGCACCAAATCCACTATTTTGGATTTGGCCGAATCCTTCACGAAAGACTCTGTCGAATAGTGAACCGAATCCAAATCCTAATTTGCACATGCAAATTAAGGATGGGAAGGGGAAAGCATTTTTTACTTCCTTGTGTTGTGACAAAAAGTCACGTGATTTCCCTCCCCGTCCCTAATTTGCATATGCAAATTAGGATTTGGTTTGGCTGGGCAGAAGGATTAGGCCGAATCCTGCTTAAAAAGGCTAAATCCGGGACTGAATCCTGGATTCGGTGCATCCCTACTAATATCACAAATTTGAGTAATCTCAAACTAAGTTAAGATGGAAACATGAGCTTCACTGTGATGTATAGCTATTTCATTTTAAATCGACAGGGGCAATTATGTAGCCCTACTCATCCTGACTTTTCAGGTCTTGGCAGGCTGACATGACCACACAAGTCTTTTCTGGTCACTTCCTGGGATTAGATTTGTTTCACATTTATAGGCTTTTTGGGAATTTTGGAAGCACAATTTTTAATCCACTAGTGTCTAGGCACATTTTTTTCTTGTGCTTTTATTAATTTTCACCAGCTGTAGTGTCGTAAAAAAAAAAAAATAATAAATAAAAATAATCAGTTAACACACCAAGCTTAAGAACATGTTATGTGTTTTTTTAGAAACATACAGAAAACAACATTTAACAAAACAGGAACAAAGGGCACAAGCACTTCCTGTAGCTTGCTTGCAGTACAAAAAAAGTTGCATTTTGCCATGTTATTTTCATAATAAATGAATAATGATTAATTTAAACGTACAATTGGCTCTAAAATAACATTTTAACAACTATGCAAGGGTAGTTTTCTGTATCGATTGTCTAGATCTATTACTTTATAACAGGAAATTATGAGCAGAACAATATGAAATTGTGTTGTCTCTGACAGCAAGTGAGTCATCAAACAGGACAGAGCCAACGGCTATGCCAGCATCTGTTGGTGAATATTTGTTAGAGAAGGTCATTGTGCAAAGGAATGTTGATACTGTATTTACATTGTACAATGTCTCCTTATTTGTGTAGCAGCAGGGGATTGCTCATTTCCATCTATCTGTAACCAGTCTAGGTTTCATTTATATTGGAAGAAAAGGATTTATCACCAAATGCTCTCATTATGTAACGAAAATATTTTAAAAAGGCAGTGTGATTTCTAGAAGGATCAATTTTTCTTTTAGGCTTTATGCACATCTGAAAGTTCAGATTAACAGTGTTATAGTAAAACAGACATTAGATTTTCCCTGGTGCAGTGACCTATAGCAGTAAGCATTTGCTGGTCAGCTACTTAATAGCAAATGTTTTATTGGTTGCAATGGCTTATGTCACCTGGGCAAACTTACTGCCTTTTTATTATGTATGACTGCAAATCTAGAATTTCTTCTTTTTCTGTCAAAGCCAGATGACATGTGAGTTTGTGACTGCATGCATTCATTTTGACTGTATGCAATCAAGCAATACCAAATCAAATACCAAATAAGTCCAAGGATGAGCCATCAGATTTAGATTTTCATTTAAGCAGTCAGTCCAACTGCACTTATACAGAAGAAGCAGTTGTACATGAGTGTCCATCATTACATTTTGGAGGAAAACAAATGCATATACAGGTATGGGACCTGTTATCCAGAATGCTCGGAACCTCGGGTTTGCCAGATAACGGATCTTTCTGTAATTTGGAGCTTCATACCTTAATTCTACTATAAAAGGCTGGTTTTTCTTCCAATAAGGATTAATTATATCTTCATTTGGATCAAGTACAAGGTACTGTTTTATTTTTGCAGAGAAAAAGGAAATAATTTTTAAAAATTTGGATTATTTGGTTGGCAGCAATTTTTGAGACTTGTATTTTTACTGAAGAAAATGGATTCATAGCACTTTGATTGCAAAGTGGGCTATAAATCCCTGCTGCTTTATTATCTTTCTGTTACAGGCTGGATCCCCTCCAAAACTGTGCCGTCCAGTTAAGGGCTTGTTTTGGGCTAGTGGAAAAGCACAGGTCAAGAATCCGCTCCTAGGCTACAATCTGCCCCTTACCTTGCTTCTACCTGGAACCATTACAATGGCCTGGGTGCAAGCATACGCATCAGATTTTGGTGCCGAAATGCAGGAGTTTGCTTTTCAGCTACAAAATCCACTGCATGTGCCTGCACCTGGTCCGACGCAGCGGTTCCGGGCGGGTGAGGGCAAGGTAAGGGGCAGATTGTAGTGTAGGGGGTGATTCCCCACCCTTTCCACAGGCAGAGTTTCTGTCCCGTGTCGCATTGCCCTTACACTACTAATAAAACAGTTGTGTTTGTGAAAAGCCACTAAAAGGTGCTAATTTTAAATGTATATATTATAGAAAGCATTGTAAATGTGCATTGTTTTCCTAGCAAGAAAAAAACAAAACAAAACCTGTTTTTCTCACCATGTGTGACTCCAGTTGCATGCTCCCAGGGGAGCTTACAGTTTTCCTATTTAGTGCTCTTTTACTAGCCCAAGGTCTGTTGGGGGTTGTAGCTTAGCAATTGAACTAAAACCGGTTTCAGATTTGGGACGTGCGCAGTATTGGTTGGAAGGGGGTAGCATAAAAAGATTAAAAAAAATACTAAGTGGGTATTTATTAAATTCAAATTTATCTAATTTTTTACTTTACATTTTACATTTATTTAATCAAATAATGAGCTGGAAAAAGTTGGTGCAAGAAAAGTCTTGACAAAATCAAACAAAAATGCAAATCGTACAACACCAGAATCAATTTTTTTTTTCGAGTTGCCGCCCGAAACCCCCAAATTTTTAGGATTATCGTATGAAACCCAGCACAGATCACAACATCTTCAAATTGTAAAAGGAACATCTGCTATTGACTTTGACAGACTTTAGCTGGGTATTATAAATCTCTAAAAATTAGAGGGTTTTTTTCCTCTAAATATTTGAGTTTTCCCCTTTAAAAACTGAGGCCTAATAAATAGGCCCCAACTGTAAAGTTTTGAAAGTGACAGAAAAATAGTAAGAATTCTTTTACTTTTTCATTCTCTTTCCTACAGGTCAGCCTCACATTGGGGCTCCAATCTCAATGACTCCGAGAGAAATTTTCTGTACATTTCATATCATTTTTGAGGCAGTGGCTAGAAGTGGTAGAACAGGGGTGCTGTTTGTATCATTGGTTGAGTCTGACAGAGTTCTGTGCCACTCAGTAGCCTGAGGTAATGGAAGCACCATCACTGGGTGCTGAAAGATTTTAATACATAATGTAAGCCTTACCTTGAGGAAAGGGATGGCAAATACATTTGAAAAAAGCTATTATTATTGACAAACATTTATTAAGTGCAAACACATTTCTTGAGCAAGATTAATATCCAGTGTGACCCTGCCTGTATAAATATGTGTGTATAGGTGCACTGTAGTGATGTGGGGGTCAACTGGTTCTGGTTGCAGGTTGTGGGTCCCTGCCTGCTACCTTACTGTGCCAGCTTCTGCTTCCACCAGCCACTATTTATAGACTTGTGTCTGCTCTGCCCCCTTTCTTGACATAATGCGGGTCGGGTCAGGTTGCGGTTCTATAAATACAATTGTTGGTTCGGGTTGGGTGCGGGTTAGGAGGGGTTGGTTGCGGGTCGACATTTTGTGCTCTGGGGTTCATCTGGAGGCATTGATCTTGATGGTCTTTTTGCAGCCCAAATTAACTATGTTATGTAGCATGGTACAATAGATGAAGCATACAAATCACATACAAATACTGACAGGTACAAAATATAAATAGGGCACTGCTCATTAAAGTTTGCAAAAGTTTGAAAATTTTTTAATGTATATATCACATACATATTGCAAATATAATACATAATTCTGATCAGTTTGTGTCAGATTAAAGTTTACAATCTAAGATCCATACATACACACTAGGACCAGTTGACATGCCTGTATATTTATTTGGTGGAAATGAACACAGACAAGGAGAAGATACAAATCTCTATGGATAATTCCCTCGGCAGAGTCAAGCAGAGGTCCCCAACACGGCAGTAGCAGTGACCTATGAACCACCCTTCCTTGAGCAATTAATTTATTGTCCATGACCATAATAGCACTGTTCTTTCTATTTATGATACATATGTATAAAGAGAAGATAACCTTGTAGCTGCCACTTGAATACACCAAACATCAACCACCTCGGAGATTATGAGAAAGATGCTACTTTGTGCACAACTTGGCACACAACAGTATTACTTGCTGCAGCCACACATATTTTTCCCTGGAGTTTTGATTTCACCAACCTAATGCTGGAGCCTCTCTGGGACACACTTGAGACACTCTTGTCTCCTGGGAGGGTTTCTCTTGCCCTCTACAGTCCTTTGGAGCTCTCTCAAACTCAGTGGAATCACACACTTGTTCCCAGGTGCTCACCAGCACTCCTTCTTCCCTCCACTCAAGGAGGTTCACAAGTGGCCCCTCACCCTCCTCCTCTCAAGGAGGTCTCTAGGGGGAAGCTAGCTCTGAGGTGTTGCTCCACAGCTCCTTTTAAAGTGGATCTGTCACCCAGACACACACATCTGTATAATAAAAGTCCTTTTCAAATTAAACATGAAATCCAATTTCTATGTTTTATTAAAGCATTCATAGCTGTTGTAAACTCGTTTAAAAATTACTTTCACTTTTCATTCAGCACTTCCTAGATGTCACTGTACTCACATGCTCCTGTTCTCTTCACTGTTTAATTGTGTAGTCAGGGCATGGGGATGGACGTCGGGTCCCCCGTTCTGGTGCAAAAACAAGATTTTGAGACAAAGCAAGGCTTGCCATAATAACACTGTCCACAAAATGGCTCCTGCCTGCTATAATTATGAATTCCCAGACTGATGGAAACAAGATTCAGATAATTTATATAGTGTAATTAAAGTTAATTTTGCTTGACTAATGTGATAAAATAGGATTTTGAATAATTTTTTTTGGGTGACTGGTTGCCTTTAACTGTATTAGGAAGGCCCCTTCCTGATGCAGGCTCGAGTCTAAGATCCGAAATGTTGAATAAACCCTTTTTTTTCTTCACAAAAGACCTATGAGTGCGGATTTCTTTGCTCTATAGATTTTGATATATGTTCCAGCACCTAGGCATTTCCATTGTTTTCTGAGTGCACCTATCCAGTAGTTTGTAATATATATGTATGGGATCCCTTATCCGGAAACCCACTGTCCAGAAAGCTTATGGAAAGGCCGTCTCCCATAGACTCCATTATACTCAATTAATCCAGATTTTTAAAAAAGATTTGCTTTTTCTTTGTAATAATAAAACAGTACCTTGTACCTGATCTAAACGAAGATATAATTATTTGTTATTGAAAGTAGAACCAGTTAATTGGGTTTATTTAAAGTTTACATGATTTTCTAGTAGACTTAAGGTATGAAGATCTAAATTACGGAATGATCCATTATCCAGAAAACCCCAGGTCCCGAGCATTCTGGATAACAGTTTTGATTTTTGAAACTCCCAAGATTCAATTTTCATATTGGCTGCAGAGGACCACATGTAAAGAGCCTAGAAATATTTTAAACTTGATATTTGATGCCAAAATATATATATTTGGATTTAAGCTTTACAAATATGTAACCAGTATATGCTATGTTTAGATATGCTGAATGAGCTTACCGCTGTACATGGTGGGCCCTGGTGCACATGCCCCAGACCTTCAGCAAGGGGAGCAATGTTGTACAAAGGCCATTGGCAGTGGTTCCAAAAAAAATCTGCAAGATGTAAAGCAGATTATGCAGTTAACCTAAATGAGCACACAAAAACTGAAACAAACTGCGTAATTAACGTGACTTAATGGCAAGACAAATTTGTCTCATCGCACTTTAGCACACATTTTGTCTCAAGAATATTCTCAGCAATAATGGGTGATGGGTTATAGACAATTTTAACGAACTTTAGTAAATGGACCCCTTAGATTGTAAATTCCACTGGGGCAGGGATGGATGTGAATGATGTTTAATCTCTGTAAAGCTCTCTGTAATTGTTTCAGCGCTATATAAATACCAGATAGTAATATCAGTAATAGGCTGGGGGTGGGGTCCCTGGCAGGAAGGGAGTTTTGACCACCTTGGCTATCCCTGCAGTCAAAACATTGCGTGTCGCTTAGCTTTTTTGGACTCTTTCACATTCCAAGATGTAATTACTAAAAAGAACATTCTTTTTTCCCACATTGTTCCTACTAGTTGTTTTCAAGAGAAAAATTACTTTTAAGAATGATATAATGTACTGTATTGTGGCAGAACTGCAAGAAACTTAAAACAAATGGTCCCATTAAAGGAAAACTAAACCCCCCCTTTAGCCAAAAGTCCCCACTGGCCCCCCTCCGCTGGCTCTCCCCTGCTTCCCTCCTGCACAGTCTTACCCCTGAATTGTGTCCCCTCTAGAAATACTGACCACAAACAAAGTCAGCACAGAGGAGCTTAAAGATGCCATCTTCGGCCTTTAAGTATTCTTCTGTGATCGCCGTATTGGCGCATGCGCAGTTGGAGCAATCTTCCGGTTTGCGACAACTGCGCATGTGTCAAAAGTAATGGAACTTGGCTAAGAAACCCAAAGAATACTGAAGCGCTGGAAGATGGCGTCCGTGAGCTCCGCTGTGCTGACTATGCATGTGCGCTCAGTATTTCTAGAGGGGACACAATTCAGGGGTAAGAGGCAGGGGGGAGCCAATAGAGGGGGGCCAGTTGGGTCTTTTGGCTAAAGGGGGGTTTAGTTCTCCTTTAAAGGAGACTTCAACACCCTAATTTGCATCCCCCCACCCTAAATAGGCCCTCTTCCCCCCTGGCCTATCTGGCACCCTGTAGTGATCGGCATTTTCGGGCACATGCGCAGTTGGAGGAATGCGCCGAAAGTCTCGATATTATGGGAAATTTCGTGACTTTCAGCACATGCAGTAGGTACTCAACGGAAGATTCCTTCAACTGCGCATGCACGCGAAAATCCAGATCACTACAGGAAGAAGACCGAAGGAGACAAGATGGCTGCTGTGAACGCCGCTGGACAGGACCTGCAAGGAGGGTTTAGTAGAAAGTTAGGGGCATTTGCCCAGGGTGCCAGGTAGGCCAGGAGGGAGGGGGGGCTATTTAGGGTAGGGGGGGAAGGGGGATGCAAATTATGGGGTTGAATTCTCCTTTAAAGTGGACCTGTCACCCAGGCACAAAAATCTGTATAATAAAAGTCCTTTTCAAATTAAACATGAAATCCAATTTCTATTTTTTATTAAAGCATTCATAGCTGTTGTAAGCTCATTTAAAAATCTCAGCTGTCAATAAAATATTTTCTGCCCCTCCTCTATGCCATGGGCATAGAGGTGGGGCAGACAATTACTTTCACTTTCCATTCAGCACTTCCTAGATGTCACTGCTCTCCACACATTCCCTGTTCTCTTTACCATTTAATTGTGTAGCCAGGGCATGGGAATGGTCAAACAAGATTCTGAGATGATGCAAGGCTTTCCTTAAAAACAGTGTTCACAAAATGGCTGCTGCCTGCTTGCTATCATTTTGAATTCCCAGACTGAAAGAAACAAGATTCAAATCATTTAAACAGTGTAATTAAAGTTTATTTTGCTTGACTAATGTGATAAAATAGGATTTTGAATAATTTTTTTGGGTGACGGGTCCCCTTTAAAGAAAAATAATGAATGTTTAGGCCTGGAAGCATATTGCTTTTCTCCAGTTATTATTTGTTATTGATTAAATATATTATGTACCTAATCTTGACATTTGCATGCAATGTTCAAACATATTTTGTTTTGGTTTTAATTGTCTTATATCTGGAAAGGCTTATAATATTTCTGAATGGTTTGTCCCTGTCCTAATATGTGTTAATGTGTCTTTGGCTCCTAAAATCTGTTTTTCAAATCTCAGAACACATCCCCCCCCCCCACACACACAAATGTCCTCCCCTTTGCATAACTAATACTATTAGAATGGCAAGACTGGTTGAATTGCTCATTACATCACACAATCACGGAGTATTATTAGAATGTCAATGTGATGCCCTAGATCAGTGATCCCCAACCAGTGGCTCATGAGCAACATTTTGCTCTCCAACCCCTTGGCTGTTGCTCCCAGTGGCCTCAAAGCAGGTGCTTATTTTGTAATTTCAAGCTTGGAGGCAAGTTTTTGTTTCATAAAGCCAGATGTACTGTCAAACAGAGCCTTCTGTTGGCAGCCAGTCCACTTATGGGCTAACCTATACAGTAGCTAATTACAGCCCTTATTTGGCACCCACAGGAATATTCTTCATGCTTGTGTTGCTCCCAAACTCATTTTAGTATTGAATGTTGCTCACATGTAAAAAAAAAAGTTGGGGATCCCTGCCCTAGAGACTGCCTGCTGGTAACCCCACTCCCTTCTGTCTCAGCAGATATATTATGTTGTTGTGCAAGTGAGGCTAGGCTACATGAAGAGTCAATGCATTTTCCACATAAACAAAAGGCTTCATCTAATTGCTTTTCATAAAAGTATTCTACTTTATTATACATGGATTAAAAAAATAAGATAAATTTTTTGTTTGAAAAATATTGATTGAGATAACGTTTTAAGCTTTTGGGTCAGTTTAGCCTTTCTCATACATGTTACCAAATATTTTAGAGAACATGTTGTAATATGCCCGAGGAAAAGGCCTACTATTGCATAAACTTCCCTTGTTTCTATGGCAGCTGTGAATAGATTTTAGTATATGTTGCTTGCAAACACTAAATATTGGTGTTTAAATATATATAGTATTATTTATGAGGTCATTCTGTGTATCAGGTTTTGATGAACTTAGAGAAAACTGCTTTAAATGTTGAGAGACATATAGCATTGGCCTCCCTCAACTACTAGGATTATATTGCCCTCCAGCTGTGAATAATTACATTTGCTTAATCTAAGGTTGAAGATATGTTTTGCTAGAAGCAAGTGGGCCACACCGGTGGTGAAACTAGATATTACTGGGCCCCACAGCAAATTTTTTTTTCAGGCCCCCAGAATGACTAGAGGTTGACCTTTTTTACCAATATTTATTGAAATTTGCATAGGAATTAGAACCTCATGGGGCCCCTATACTTCCTGGGCCCCCCTGCAGCCACAGGGTCTGCTTCCCCTGTAGTTATTCCCCTGGGCCACACTATATTGAAAGAGGAAGTACTGGGACACTCTACTGTATTACATACTGAAGGTGAGGCCTTACCAGGGATGCAACATTATGTTTTCATCCCTCAAGTAAAAGTAAAAGGCATGTCTTAAAGCAAAACAGCACTCTATTTGCTTTAATAGCTACTACTGACTCAAATCCTTCCTTATTAAGGAGGCACATAACCATGTAGAGCATAACTATTTGTATTTATCAACAATGAAGCTCATTTGCTGGCAGGTTTCCTAATTTGACAAATCTCTATGCAAAAAAAAGCAACATCCTGCATGGAAAGGGCTAAGGACAGACTCCTGCGATATTCCACTAACAAAACTGGTCCAATTAGAAAATGTTCCATTTACCACCACTCTTTGTAATCTATCCTTAAGCCAGTTCTCTGTCCAAGTATAAATGCTATGTTCTAGGACAGTGCTGTCCCAGTTCTGTTATACCGAGGGCCAAAATTTTACAGGCCTATGTGGAGGAGGGCCGATAATGGCAGTCAGTGTTGGCCACTCCCCCTTTTTAACCACACCCACTGCAAACCATGCCCATATTACCACAAGAACTTTTAAGATCGTATCCACATTAACGGTGGTAGCACACCAAAAAACCAAATGGTTGGTGCTCACTGTGAAAAATTGAAGTCATGTTAAAAACATACCCTTAAATCCATATGCCTCATCCTCCCCTGTGGATAATACAGCAACCCCCCAACACATGATTAAACACCTTAGGGGCCCTTAACAACAATTTCCAAATGCTAATAACCCCAAAAACAAACCCCTAGCAGGCTTACATTCCACAGGTAGTGTAGGGCAAGCAGCACTGGGCAAGCAGAGAATGGCACACACAGGGAGGCAGGGCCGGGCCAAGGTATTTTTGCACCCTAGGCAAAGGCTTCAATCAGTCCCACCCCCACCCAGTCCTGCATTACCATTTCCCACCTTACCAGTCATATAGTCCCCTGTACCTGTGCCAGCACCTATCATATTGCCTCCATTTGTACCTATACCAATGGCAGTCAATCCCTCAAACCCTCAATCCCAAAAACATGTGGCAGCATATTTTTGCCCCCAATCTGTACCTATGCCAGCGGCAACCAAAAGAATCCATCATATTGCCCAAATTTGCATCTGTTCCAGCAGTAGCCAAAAATCCATCATATTGCCCTCAAACGTCTGTGAACCTGTGCCAGCAGCCACCATATTGCCCCATGTACCTGAGCCAGCAGCAGCCAATCCATTATAATGCCCCAATCTGTACCTGTGCCAGCATCAGCCAAAAAATACACACTATTGCCTCCATATATGTACTTGTGCCAGCAGCAGCCAAATATCCATCATATCATCTGTTTACCTGTGCAAGTAGCAGCCAAGATATTGCCCACAAATATGTATCTGTGCCAGCAGCTGCCAAAAGGGAGCTGGGAGTGATTCTGTCTGGAACAGGGGGTTTATAAAGTTGAAAAACTATTAAAGGCCAAGCAAATCAGGGTTTAAAAAAGAAACAAAGTAAATTCCCCTTAAAGGACAAGGAAAGTGTAAAATAGAATAAGGCTAGAAATGCTGTCTTTTGTATACTAAACATAAACATGAACTTACTGCACCACAAGCCTAATCAAACAAATGATTTATGCTTTCAAAGTTGGCCACAGGGGGTCACCATCTTGTAACTTTGTTATACATCTTTGCCTGACCCTGACCCTGCACATGCTCAGTGTGGTCTGGGCTGCTTGGGGATCGTCATAAACAAAGCTGCTTGAGTTCTGCATGGCTGGGAAGTAAGGCTGGGGCTCCCCCTGCTGTTCATAAGTATGATTGTTTCCCTGCAGAGCAGTTAGGGACCGTCTGACAATTCCTATCCACAGCAGTAAATGAAGGGAGAATTTCACTGCATACAGTCAGGTTTCTTATAAACACTGTACACATTTTTTAATTAAAGTATATTGGAGAAAGGTTTATTTTTCATTAAAGAATGTAAAAATGGGATTTTATTGTTTTGCCTTTCCTTGTCCTTTAAAAGTGTGCCCCGTCCATGATTGCGCTCTAGGCGGGCGCCTACTCTGCCTGCCCCTAGTTCCAGCCCTGCAGGGAGGGAAGGCAGAACAGAGCAGGAGACAAGTAAAGCTCTCAGTCTAATATGTACTACATACAGTGACACAGTGCTGGTGCCGCATTAGCATTTTGAATAAGGTGTGAACAGGTGAACAATGTGGGCAGTTTCAGTCGGGTCTCGGGTAGAACAGTACAGACTTTAGGATATAAACAATAGAGGTGTCACAAGTGTGAACAATACAGGGGGATCACAGGTGTGATACAGGGGATTAGAGTCTGAATTTGAGGTTTAAACAATGCAGGGTGCAGTTTATCTCTACAGTGATACCTTTTAAAGTTTACATATGGTAAACAGACACAGCATCTGGGGGGCCAAAGAAGGGGGATGCGGCCCGCGGGCCGCCAGTTGGACAGCCCTGTTATAGGACATTATTCCTTAATTTAACCAGTAACCTTCTGTATGATAATGTATCAAATGCTTTAGCAAAGTCCAAGTAGATCATATCCATTGCCATCCCAGAGTCTAAGTTTCTGCTCACTTCCTCATAGAAAGCAAGGTTAGATGTATTAAACATAAAAAACGACTATGCTGGCACATTATGATTAGTATTATTATTTACAGTGTATTCAAATATCTAATCCCACATTACCCCTCTAAAAGCTTTCCTCCCACCAATGTCAAACTAACAGACCTATAGTTTTTGGGCTGAGAATGGAACCCCTTTTTGAATAATGGCACCATATTGGCAATTCTCTGGACTATGACTTGAGTTCAATGAGGAGTCGCCTTGAAATGGCAGTAACACATTTGACTACTTGTCAAGTAGTGATTGCTTGCAACGGGTACAGCTACATAATGGTAATTGCTGCTGAACTCTAGTTGCTAAAACATGACTAAAAATTAAGCAGGATTAGAAATGAGGGGAATTATATGATAATGTACTAATTTAAATATAAACCACATATTATTGGCTTCAGTTATACAAGTGTTGTTTTCTTTCTCACACTTGAAATTCCTTTTGTTTTTCGATATGGTGGTACATTTTGGTGTAACTTGTAAGTAGATTAGTGTCTGGGGAGTCCCCTGTAAATAATTTGCAGGTTGCTTTCATTTCTGAAATATGTATGTTATTTTCTGCAGCTGTAGGAGCAGCAACAGGAAGAGTCTGGTGGTGGGTTCCCCTTCGCCTACACTGTCACGCCCTCTCTCTCCGCTCTCTGTGCCTACAGGTAATGTATAGCAATAACCAACAACCTTGTGTATGCATTTCTCATGCCCTGATAACTACAATTTGCTCATATTTTTTCAACAGGATTTAAAGGGTACATCATGGATTTGTGTGTGTTTTAGGTGAGGGTGGTTGTTATGGGACAATTATCACATAGAAAAATTACAATTGCAATTCAATAGTAATTTTACAATATGGCATTTAACTTTCCCATGACATCAAAACATGTTCTTAGGCTACTAAGATTACAATGGTATGTAATGACTGACCCCTCCGATGGCATATATGCTTAGATGTAGCACCGTATGAGCAAAACTAGACAAACTGCCTAAAAAAATCTCAGTATATAGGGCCAGTTTAAGATTTGTCCATCTTCATTATCTTATAAATTCATTTAAGGGTACTTATGTGTTTTCCTTATTTTTATTTAGCAGGAAGCAGTCCTTTGGATAGCCCAAGGAATTTTTCCACAAGTGCATCTGTTAACTTCCCTTTTGCCCGCAGGTAAGGTGTGAAAGTTCTTTAGTAACACTATTTTAACTTATTTTGTTAATTTGGTTAGTTGTTATGGGGTTTATTTTTGTAACCTCCATCATTCATTCCCTCTGCCTCTCTCTCTTTCCCTTTATTATTTCTTGTGTTTATGTAAATTGTATATTGGAAAAGCAGCTAAAAGTATAGCCTCTGGTGCTACAGCAGGTTTACAATTACTGTATGTTCTGTAAATCTGCATGTAATTCATCAGCACTTCTAATAAACATAAAAGAAGGGGCGCGCTCCCATTGTGTAAATTTGTCAGCACCTTTAATAAAATAAACTTTCTCAAGGGTGATGGCGTGCTGTAACTGCATCAGCACTTCTAAACTGAGAAAGTACAGTGAGGCCACAGCTGCACTGAACTTTCTAGAAGGGTTTACCCTTCTAGAAAGGCTCTGTACCTGGGTAGCTATAAAAAAATTGTACATTCCCCTCTTAGTACTATGGCACAGACCAGGGAGCCCTGTTGACTGCTGTTATGCTCTCAGATGACGACTGTGGCAGTGATAATCCAATGGGAAATGTTTTTCCTGTGGCAAACACAGGTGTATGGGCGGAGACACACGCTGCTGTTTCAGGAGATTAGTTGCCCAGCGACAAATTGCTTCTACTTCGGGCGACTAATCTCCCCAAACTGCCTTCCCGTTTTTTATTAGTGTGCATTTAATCCCCTCCACCTTTCTGTTGCTTGTCGTGCTATTAAATAAATGAATTGAATTAAATTTCGAGGTGAAATAAGCAGAGTCATGGCTATATACAGCCCAACAAGTTCTACCTCTCTGTACTTCAGTTTTTTGCAGTGACAATTGTCCACAGTGGCTAAGTGCAATTCTTTAAGGTTGCAAACCAGGAGGTGGAATTGTCTTGTAAAAATGTATAATAATATTTTTGTTAGTTCTGTCATACTCCCTGTCTCTTCTACCTCTTGTTCCATCTGACTTTCAACTTCTCATCCTTTTCTTTTGCTTCTGAAACCACCTGCAGTCATGGCCCCCGTGCAGACAGGTAAGCAGAGAGAAGAATGAAAGGAATTCTGAAACTCCTCCAGGATTTATGATTTGCCAAAATTAGCATGAGATGTCTTAGTAACGACATAGTAACACTTAAATATTGGCATTTACCCTGTTGTTGAGCCATCTATATTTCCATCCAGTCAAAAAATGTGTTAAAATAACCCAACATGGAACTTAAATACGGTAGACTTAAACATCATCAAAAGTAGTTTAAAGGAAAGGCTAATCCAATGGGGATGCCAATATTTTAGGCAATTAAATTGCTTGTTTTTTACATTTTGCATTTTTTTTCCTGAGAGGGACACTGGCCCAGCAATCTGTAGAAGTACCAAACCATCTTGTTTTTCCCAGCGATCTGTAGCATAGATATAGGCTTGTTTGTGCCCAGTATACTAATAATATAGATCTACTCTAGCAAACTATTGTTTGAATCCTATCTGACCTGTGTATTAACAAATCTAGTTTTTTTGAGTCAATAGCATACATTTGTTTAACCTTTTTCTCTTTAGAGCTGATGGCCGCAGATGGTCTCTTGCTTCCCTTCCATCGTCTGGATATGGAACTAACACTCCCAGTTCCACTCTCTCGGTAAAGTGTTGCCCTGTCTTTAATACTCATTGACAATTAGAATTATTAAAATATCAGCTGTATTTTATTTTATACACAAAGCATGGCTTTACAAAATATTTTGAAACAGATGCTGAAACAGAGGACTTTCCAAAGCAAGCAATCTGTCAACTGCCTCTATCATTAATGATACATATACCCTAAAAAATCTACCGGTCTGTCCTTTTATTTGTTAACGTTTATATAAAACTGTAGTTCAAGAATGTATTATTCAAAGATCTAATAAACTGTATTTATTTGCTGAAATATTTTTTTGTGTGTCTTTGCAGTCTTCCTCTTCTTCCCAGGAAAGGCTGCACCAACTTCCATTTCAGCCCACGGCAGATGAACTTCATTTCCTTTCCAAGCACTTCCGAAGTACTGAGAGTGTCACAGATGATGATGGAAGGCGTTCTCCATGCATGCGCCCCCGCTCACGTAGCCTCAGGTAAGACAGAGGGTGCCAAATACTTTTCTAACTGTTTTGCAGTCTGTCCTTTTTTTTTTTCTTGGTTTCCATTAACATATTTTGATCTCTTAAATTTCTTAGAGACAGGCACAAGCCAGAGGACTGTCTTTTTTTTTTTTATTATTATTATTTTTTTTCTTCCCCTTGTGCTTCTCTTGATCTGTTGAGTCAACAGGAATTTACTATTGGGCTCCATGGTGCATTAATTTGATGCCATCGTTGTTCATAGCCTTATCCTAAAGAAGAAAAGGGTTGACTGCAAAAACATTTCAGCAGCTTTTTATGATTGTATAAGCATAGTCTTACTGCAGTTACTACAAACTGAGATGGATAAAGGCACTAAGTTTCCCACCAAAGATGCTAGTTTACACTTTTCCAGAAAAAAGCTCTAATGGCCATATTATAAACCTTAAATGATATATTAAATATATAAAGGAGAACTGTATGTGCATTTGGTTACCCAGTCCATTGGTCCTGTGTAGCATCATTCTATTGGATTGTTGATTGCCATGTGGAGTCACAAGTTAGGTCCAATAAGCTAATGATGCAAGGCCTAATATTATTTTATGCTGGTTTCTGCAAGTTGCAGGAAAAAGTATATTTTGAATATTAAAGGAGACATATAGGATAAATGAAAAAAAAAAAACGAATTTTGTAGGCAATTATAAGTAATATACGGTGTTGCTTTTACATGGTGCTAAAAATTTATATTATAGTAGCCCCTGTTCACTGGTCCCTGTCTGTGTTTCAAATGAGAGGTAAAACTGGGAGTTGGCTGCCAACAAATGCGTGGACATTGCAAATCCTTTTTTTCCATACATCTGCAAGCACAGTATAAGAATGCTGAAATATGCCTTTGTTTATAAATTGGTAGCTATATATATATAGCTAAAGCAGATGCAGCTGTTCTAAAGCACTAACGCAGTTGCAAATATGTGTATGAACCATGACCAGATGCTAAAGATTAAAAGCAATATGTATAAGTCAATAATCAAACTTGCCTTGTTTGGCTGGGGAAGGACAATGGCTATGGCCACATGGGATACAGAAGTCGCCCAGTCTCATCCTACCTGCTATATGCTCCAGTGAGGACACTGTTCAGGCTTTCTTTTGTGGTGTGGAAAAGCTTCTGGTTTACCAATTCAGCGACCCCAGCAAAGCACTATACGTTTGGCTGCATGTGAGCAACTTTGCGTGTATACTTGCAAATTAATAGGGTTTCTTTGTGGAATGGCAATGAAGTTTAAGGATTTAACTTTCTCTCAACTACAGAAATGCAGCATTGGCAACTCACCTAAGAATCATTCCCAAAAAAGCTTCACCTTGTTCCTGTTCTTCTAACATTGGAACTTGTTTTGTCTTTCAGCCCTGGTCGTGCATCATCAAACTTTGACAATGAGATAATAATGATGAACCATGTTTACAAAGAACGATTCCCAAAAGTAAGCTCAAATTTATCTACAAGGCCTTCGGTAGACAGGGGCGTCTTTTCCATCTGCTTTTTTTCAGCCAGCAGAGAAGCTGGTCACTACTGGTGACAAACAAGTAAAAGACTGAATAGACCGGCGTTTCTCTGCCTGCAGATAATAGATAGCCAATTGGTTAGAATTACATACAGTTTATATCTGGACATTGCTTTCTGCTTCAACTTTTATAGGCTACAGCACAGATGGAAGAACGGTTGCAGGACATCATCACTCATTTCTGCCCCAGCCAAACACTACCACTGGCTGATGGTGTTTTGGGCTTCATTCACCACCAAATTATCGAGCTGGCTCGGGATTGTCTGGACAAATCTAAGGGGGCACTGATCACCTCTCGTTACTTTCTGGAGCTGCAAGAGAAGCTAGAGAAAATGCTGCAAGATGTGAGATATTAAATAAGAATCTATATAATATTATTAAATATGAAAGGGAGCAGTTGTAAAACATCGTCCTAAGTTAAAGATGAATACAAATAAGTGTACATCAATAAGATTAACACAAATATCCTCATGAAAGCTTTAAGTGGGACTGTGCTCTCAGCTGCAGGTAAACTTATAAGAACACCAGCAATCAGAGGATTTTGTTGCTTGGAAACTGTCTACTGATACTCGAGTGCACCGTTGTTTGGAGTCGATAGTCTTTTAGATCAATGGGGAGTTGTCACCACAACACATTTACTCATCCTGGCAACAAAAACACCCAGAATTTCTGCTTTGCCAATGCCCTAGGGCAATTTGAGCACTAGTTTTTATTGTTTATAGTTCTTTAATGGCCACTGAATGAGAAAAAGAACACATACCTTGTCCCTTATCTGATATGATGTTATGTTGTTATTCAGAGTGACCTTATATAGAGAAGTAGAAAACTAGAATTCTAAGATTTACTAATGGCATTGGATGGAGTTTCAGAATGGCGCTATAAGGATTACAGCATGGAAAAATGAGACATGAAAGCGCTTAGAATTAAAGCGGCACAGACACTTAACATATTGCTAAATGGTTAATTGAAAATCATAATTATCTACCAGTGTAGTCATCACTTTAAGCAATGTATACTTATTTCTGAACTTTTTCGCTCTTTTATTTCGTATTATAGGCACATAATCGCTCCGAGAGTGAGGAAGTTATGTTTATTAACCATCTGGCAAGGAAGTTGCTGATGGTCATTGCTCGCCCAGGAAGGCTACTGGAATGTTTGGTAAGAGGCACAAGTCTGTATGTATTAATCCAGCCGTTGTTGCCCTATACTGTTGCTGGATTAAAATGAGTGATTGTCCATGGTTAAGAGAAGTGCTGGAAATAAGGGTAGGCAGAGTTGGCGCCCGCCTAGGGTGCAATCACGACAGGGGGGTGCACTTTTAAGGGGCTTTCTTTTTTTTAACCCTGGTTTGTTTGGCCTTTAATAGCATTTCAATTTTATGAACTGCCTATTCCAACCCCCTCTTGCCCGTGATTTGTACTGCAAGCACTCTCCACTTCCCTCTTGGCAGCTGCTGGCACAGGTACATATTTATGGGCAATATGGTGGATTTTTGGTTCCTGCTGGCACAGATACATATTTGGGGTGATATGATGGATTTTTGGCTCCTACTTTACACAAGTACATATTTGGGGGCAATATTGTGGATTTTCTGGCTGCTGCTGGCACAGGTACAGATTGGGGGCAATATGAGGGATTGGCTGCTGCTGGCACAGGTACAAATGGGGGTAATATGATAGGTGCTGGAACAGGTACACAGATGTTTGGGGCATTATGATGGATTTTTGGCTTTTGCTGGCACAGGTACAAATTAGGGACACTATAATGGATTTTGACTGCCGCTGGCATAATTACAGACTGAGGGTAACACAATGATGGATGTTTTGTCTTATGATGGCACAGGTACAGATTGGGCGCAATCTAAGGGATTGACTGCCGTTGGCACAGGTACAGGTGGCAATATGAATGGTAAGGTGGGAAATGGTAATGTAGGACCTGGTGGTGGGGCACTGATTAAAGCCCTTGCCTAGGGTGCCACAATACCTTGGCCCAGCCCTGGTTAAGAGGGAAGAAAATGTTGGCAAAATCACTGAAACACTTCTACAGTTTATTTAAAGGTTGCCCTGCACTGGTAAAACTTAGGCGTTTGCTTCAGAAACTCAACTATAGATTAAATACACAAGCTGCTGTGAAGTCATGGGGCAGTCATTCAAGCACAGGATACACAGGAGATAGCAAGTTCTGAAGAATCCCATTGTATACTACAGACCATTATCTGCTGAATATTCTGTGCCTTTTTTCAGCTTATGTAAACTGTTGCATAGTTTCTGCAGCAAACACACCAGTTTTACCAGTACATAATATTTTCATTACTTTAATGTACTTTCAGTTTTTGGTGTTACTGTTCTTTAAAACCCTCTTGCCAGTTACAGCTCTGTATTTTCTTAAGGAGTCTTATGTAACTGTGTTTGCATTTTGCAGTACAAGAGACATAGATTACATAATTCAAATACTTTTTACATTTCAGCTTCTGCATATTAGCCCTCTGAATAACCAGTATTATAAAATGCTAAATATCAAATTTATTAAAGTTATGTCTTAACATCAGGGAGTTAATTCCATGAAATGTTTCATCATGAATCACTGTTATTGTTTTGCTTTCTGTCCTGCTAACTGAAGTGTATTCTGTCTGTGGCTAGGAGTTTGATCCAGAGCAGTTTTATCATCTTCTGGAAGCTGCAGAAGGTCAGGCTAAAGTTGGCCAGGGGATAAAGACTGACATCCCTCGGTACATAATCAGCCAACTTGGTCTCACAAAGGACCCTTTAGAAGGTAAGGCATAGGTAGAAGTCTAGGAGGTATGCAGCAGGGCATTAGTGGGAAGTTTATTCCTGTGTGTGCAGTAGTGTCCAGGTAAAGGTGTCGTACCTTGTTAATAGATGTAGGCTTATTTACATTTCTGAAATGATTCAATACAAATTTAATTGTGCAAATACCTTCAGACCCTCAGCCTGGAAAAGGTTTAGATAAATTAAAATAGAGAAATTATATAGTGGCACAGAACTGGTCCAAGAAAGAAGTGGTGCATTTAAAAAAGTATTTATTTAAAGAAAAAGTATTTAGACAAAAAATAGCCGTACCCATTTCGTGCTTCATGGGCACTTAATTGCAAACGTATACGGCTGTATATGCTCACATAAATATAATGCTTTTTGTTTTGTTTTTGCTGGCCTTTTTACATTTTATGTTTTAATAAATTGCACAGTGTCTCAATGACGACTGACCGTGACTTTTCAAGCAATGCAAATGCAACACATCACAACAGTTATCCCTCATTTTAATTTCACAGAGATTGTTCAGCTGGATCACTATGATACAGAATCCTCCCTGCAATTAGACCAAGAGGATTATCACGATGTGAGTAACCCTGTTCTTTCTCAGTAGACGTTTTTGAGCCGAGACACACATTGTGTTTTGACTGCTGGTACACATTTCCCGTTAGTGACATGACTAAACTATACTTAGCTCTCAAACTAATTATTATAGTTTGGCAAAGATATTTAAATTATGCATTGCTCAATATGTGCTGTTTTTAGGTTGCAATAGAGAGACATGGCTTTACTCAGACAATATGTGAGAGCACCATAACAGGTAACTGACGGACAGAACTGACAAAAACAGTAATTGGCTGCTCACTGAGTAACAAATTGTTCTGTGAGGCTAGCAATTTGGCTCACAGTGACATTATGGTCGAGTGCTACAGAGAAGATTTATCCACAAGCCTGGATTTACCTTCTGTGTTTCAAGAACATTCTTAATATTTAAGGAATTTAGCGGGGCTCATTTATCAACACTGGGCAAATTTGCCCATGGGCAGTTACCTATAGCAACCAATCAGTGATTAGCTTTTTAAAGCCAGCTGTAAGCAGAACAATGAATGCAGCAATCTGATTGGTTGCTATGGGTTACTGCCCATGGGCAAATTTGCCCAGTGTTGATAAATGACCCCCACTCTGTGTTAAAATGGTGTTGCATAATAAGACTAGAATAGTTACATTTATTTTAAATGCAAGGACACTAGAGCACTTTGCCCATTGAGTTTTCTCATCCTTTGCTACAGGGACGGCGGCATTGATTAGCATACCTCCCAACTGTCCCGTTTCACATGGGACAGTCCAGATTTTGACCATGTAGCCCGCAGTCCAGGTTTCTCACTGAAATGTCCTGGCTTTCTTTTTGATCTCCTGCACTGGACAGCCAGAAAAAGATACAAAGTTTCTGAAATGTAATTAAATAAAGGGGCTTTTGGCAGAGAGCCCAGAATACTCTGCACTTGATACATTTGTAACAATTTAAGGAGCAAAGATACAATTGTAACAATTTATGATACGCAAGTATCTTGGGGAAACTGTGACTTGTAGCTTAAGGCTAGGGCCAGGTGATGTTAGCAATGCAGATTCTCCGTAAGCGGATAATCTGCTACGATGCTGCTCCCTTTGCCTTTTCAATGGCAGGTGGATTTAGTTGCGAAATTCAAAATGTTGCGTTTCGGCACAGAAATCTGCCATATCTGCCTGCACCGAAACAATGCTTCCGGGTGCAGGCAGACCAGGAGCGGAAGAGCAGCAGGGCAGCGGATTCTCTGCCTGCTGCCATCATCTGGCCCTGGCACATAACACATAAACCCTGACCCTAAAACCCCCAGAAATGTGTTCAGGCCTTCCATAATCTGCCAATTTTTTTAAAATGGATGTGGTATTTAGGTGGTGTGACTATAAAATTGGTCTGGTCTTTGTGTCCCTCTTTCTATTTTTCAAATGTTGGGAGGCATGGATTAGTTATTCCATTAATAACTTATAACATACCAAACAGGCAGAGTTGCCAAATGCATAGCAAGACTAAACAGAAAAGTTAATTTGCCATAAACTAACATGTTATGGTTAGTATTCTGCTTGTCTTCTGTTTACACACATCTACTGGTTGAAGTTAAAACAGAACTCTAACATAACAATAGCATGTGTGTGTGTATATGTAAAATATCATATATTTACTGTGATATGCATTTAATTGTGAACTGTCCTCTTTAAATTTCAGCCATATATTCCAAGTACTCCGTCACGAAAAAAACCTTGCGAGAGTGACTTTGAAACTATCAAACTGATTAGCAATGGAGCTTATGGGTAAATTGGATTAAAGTAATTTCAGTCCCATTATGTAGGCTTATTAATAGGTTTATTTCTTAGCAAGACTAGCTTTATCTTCACTTACATTAATAAGCACAGAATGATGCTACGAGGCTGGTTACCCTCGGGTATTAAAACAAAGCATAAGCAAAACATAGACTCTTTGTAACTTTACGTTCACTTTTCTCTTCTCTGTATGTCTAATTAAACATTTTGGCACAGGATAGTTCATACAAGGAACCTTTTTTTCTGTAGAATTACGTTTAGCCATATAAGCAGGGTCAGCCATGACTTATGACTTATTTTAGTAATGTGTAATTATATGCAAAGCTGTTCAATAATCATTTGGATTGACATTAACCATTCTCATGAAGTTTTGACACTGTACCCTTGAATTTTCTTAACCCCCCCCCCCATAGTGCTGTGTATTTAGTAAGGCACAAGGAGACCCGACAACGTTTTGCCATGAAAAAGATAAACAAGCAGAATCTCATACTGCGCAATCAAATTCATCAAGTGTTTGTGGAGAGAGACATCTTAACCTTTGCAGAAAATCCTTTTGTAGTCAGCATGTTCTGCTCTTTTGAGACCCGGCGACATCTCTGTATGGTGATGGAGTATGTGGAAGGTAGGAAAATTATATTGCATACCTTTCTGGTTTTGTCACTTTGCACTATGTTAGGAAGCGTTTTACATTCCCATGCTCCAAAGTCCTAAAATTTTCTTTATTTGAACCATGTTGTAATGCTCAAATCTGTCCATGTGCACTCTTGTCAGTGCTGCTGAAACATGGGATCAGTAAGTGCATATATGTGTGCTGTGTGTCCCGTTACACTTTTATAAAGTACAGATAATCCCTTTATCCTAGTTTCATGGCAATATAGTGCAGTCAACCGTTGACCCAGGTTAAATAGTTTTAATAATAGCTATAGCATAAAGGAGTCTTAAGTCGTACAACTATTACATTTATACCTTAGTAGTCTCCAGTATCACCAGTGTAACTCTATATTTACACAGCCCTTTGGCAACAACAGTTTATGAAAGTAACTTTAGACTAGTGTCTAAAGCGTTTATGGAGTTCTTAAATTTGGAAAGATCTTTTAAAGCTCTAAAATATATGTTGATGTTTGAAACAGGTCTGTCTTCTTTCCATGATCAATATTTGTTCAGACTCCTTCAAATAGAAGTTACACAAGGCAGAAAATCAAGCCAGGCCAGAGCAATATCAGTCATGTATGTGTCAACAGATGACCAGTCAGGCCCCTCGTGATGCATGGATAGATTTTAGGAGTGATAACTTGGATAGTCTAGCTGTGGCCCAGTATATTAAAACATCTGTTTCGGGTTCCTCAGGTGGAGACTGTGCAACACTACTGAAGAACATGGGTCCACTGCCAGTTGATATGAGCCGCATGTATTTTGCTGAAACAGTTCTGGCTCTAGAATATCTGCACAACTATGGGATAGTTCACAGAGACCTTAAACCTGACAAGTATGTTTTCTTCTTCACACCTTAAACTAGTGATCCACATGGGCAATATGTTTCTACCTTTTTTTTTTAGAAGGCTGGTGTTCCTGCCTTTTCCTCAGTTTCACCCTTCATCTGGTGATGGCTTCAAATGTTCCTACTCACCTTCTCAGTTAACCCTTTATGGTAGAGGAAAGGAAAAGCAGGGCAAGTTTTGAGACGACAGATTAGTATTTTATGAAGGGATTGGAATAGTGCAAAGATTTTAGACATACCGGTATTTCGTTTTCCTATCATTAACCATTGTTATAATCTTATTTAGGGCTCTTACTCACTGGCGTTCTGACCTGCGCTCCCCTGCGTTCCGTTTTTTGGCGTTCAGCCGCAGGGGAGCGCAGGAATAGACGCATGTCATTATTTCAAATGGGGCTGTACTCACTCAGGCGCGTGTAGGCGCCGAACGCAGGAAAAATGCAGCATGTTGCGTCTCAACCTGCGTTCGGCGCCTACACACGCCTGAGTGAGTACAGCCCCATTTGAAATAATGACATGCGTCTATTCCTGCGCTCCCCTGCGGCTGAACGCCAAAAAATGGAACGCAGGGGAGCGAAGGTCTGAACGCCAGTGAGTAAGAGCCCTTAAGCACGTATGAGATGTCCCTTTTCAATTGTCCAATTAAAAAGCATTGTGGGCTCATATACAATATGAAAGGGAATGCTGCAAAGTGCAAGACAGAACAGCGCGCTTCTCCATTCTTTTAATTCACCTTTAAGTAAACTCGTATTTCTATTCAGTAGGGATGCACCAAATCCACTATTTTGGATTCGTCCATACTCCCGAATCGTTCACGAAAGATTCGGCCGAATATCGAACCAAATCTGCATTTTGCATATGCAAATTAGGCGTGGGAAGGGGAAAACATTTTTTACTTCCTTGTACTGTTACAAAAAGTCACACAATTTATCTCCACACCCCTTATTTGCATATGGAAATTAGGATTCAGATTTCATTCGGCCAGGCAGAAGGATTCGACCAAATCTGAATCCTGCTGAAAAAGGCCAAATCCTGGATTCAGTGCATCCCTACTATTCAGGCCCTCTCCTGTTCATATTCCAGTTTCTTATTCATATAAATGCATAGTTGTTAGAGTAAGTTGGACACTAGCAACCAGATTGTTGAAATGGCAAACTGGAGAGCTTTTGAGTAAAAAGCTAAATAATGCAAGATAATGAAAACTAATCGCAAATTGTCACAGAATATCACTTTCTACATCATAGTAAAAGTTAACACAATTGTGAACAACCCCTTTAAGTACATGGCTTTCTTTTGCTCCAGAGCCTTGCACCAGATGCATTATTAAAGATTAGCAAAACAAAGGGCAGAGTTATTTCTCTGTCGTCTAAGGGGGACACAGGGAACGATGGGGTTAAGCTCCATCCTCCAGGAGGCAGGACACTTGGTAATATTAATTAAGGGGCGTGCCATACTTGGCTTAACCCCGCACACTGTGCTGAAGCTTCAGTTTTTCAAGTGTCCTGCTACCAGGAGGATGGACTTCCCCTCTGGGGGAAGATTTCTTCGGTCAGCATCGGCTGACACCCGGGGTGATACCAGGAACAGGGCTACCTGCTTCCTAAGGGTTAGCCCCCGCCATGGAACAGTCACCGGGGTAATTCTTCTAGCCATGCGGCTATATCAACCACCCAGACAATGCCTGCTCCAAACTTGGTTGACAGAAGGTCTGGCCGGTGTTAACTGCTACTGAGGTAAGCTGTCCGGTCTCCCCCAGTATCCATATGCTACTGTGGCGCCGGTTTCCCCCCTCCCCTCCCCTCCTCCCTCTACCAGCCAGTCGCCATGCCCTCCCTTACTCTCTGGGCCCAGACACGATTCAACAGGGGACCCAGAGGGAGGCTGCGTCTGCTCTGCTGCGCATATCTTTACCGATGGAAGAATGCGGCTATAGTTGAGCCTAATTCCGCATCAACGCGTCTCGTTATTGGCGCCATTTAGTGCGCGACGCCATTTTCAAATGACGTTCGCGGTGGAACGCATTGCGTTCCAGCAGCCATCTTGCGCACTACACTGAGCGGGCAGACACGCGCCGCACAGAGGGAGCAGAAGTAACTGCTCGGTGCACACAGAGCGACTGGCAGCAAAGGAGGGGAGAGACTCTTACCTTTCCAAAGGCAAGACACCACCAGAGACTATCACGGCTCACTCCACAAGAGCCATTGGAGCATCAGCGGCCTGGCGCAACTCTGCCTCAATGGATCAGATCTGTAGAGCAGCCACCTGGTCCTCAGTTCATACCTTTACTAAATTTTACAGACTTGACACCACTTCTTCAGCTGAGGCCTCTCTAGGCCGCAGGGTGTTGCAGTCTGTTTTGCATTAATGTTCAATCTGGCTCGTCCCACCCTGCTGTTTTCCTGGGACTGCTTTGTTAAGTCCCCATCGTTCCCTGTGTCCCCCTTAGACGACAGAGAAAATAGGATTTTTTGCTACTCACCGTTAAATCCTTTTCTCTGTAGTCGAAAGGGGGACACAGGGCTTCCCGCCCTAGGACGAGCCTTTGACCAGACGGTCGTGTCCAGGATAATCCCTGGCTTTCATTCTGTCATAGTTGTTATCAGTTAATTTTTTCTTTGGAACAAACTGAAGCTTCAGCACAGTGTGCGGGGTTAAGCCAAGTATGGCACGCCCCTTAATTAATATTACCAAGTGTCCTGCCTCCTGGAGGATGGAGCTTAACCCCATCGTTCCCTGTGTCCCCCTTTCGACTACAGAGAAAAGGATTTAACGGTGAGTAGCAAAAAATCCTATTTTTGCACTGCACCACTGATTAGTGCAAGGACAAGGTGTGTGGTGCACTGTAAAGAAATGCATCAGGGTCAGTGCTCATGCCTACCCCTTTATAATATAATAATAATAATATAAATGAGCACGCTAGTCTCAACTGTTATATTGTCATAAGTTGGTGCTTTGCTTCACAAATGGCAAAGCATTAATATATCATTGTATTAATTGGGGGGTTATTTTCACATAGTTTGCTGATCACATCACTGGGACACATCAAGCTGACAGATTTTGGGCTTTCCAAAGTTGGCCTTATGAACATGACTACAAACTTGTATGAAGGACATATCGAGAAGGACACAAGGGAGTTTCTAGACAAACAGGTGAACACATTTCTGTTAATTGTTTTATTCAAGAGCACCCTGGTGGATCCTAAAAGGAATCAGCTGATTTTACTTCAGAAAAATGCTTCTTCCAGTTGGAATAAAATCCTCACCCGCCTTAATAGAACACCTTTTACAGAAGTACATAGGACTGTGTACTTCTGCAAAACAATCATGGGGTGAATTTGCAGAAGTGTGCAGTCCTACCAGCTTTTTTAAAAACTTGTTCTTTTATAGGAGAAGGAAAGGTTAAAACGAAGTAAGCCTTTTCAGAAAGGTCCACCTAAATATACCAGTAAACCCTCAAAGTAGTGCTGCTCTGAGTCCTCTGTCAAAAGAAACACTGCATTTCTTTCCTTCTATTGTGTACACATGGGCTTCTGTATCAGACTTCCTGCCTTCAGCTTAAACCTTCTTTCCCCTGGGCATGAGCATGCTCAGTTTGCTCCTCTTCCTCCCCCCTCCATTCTCTACTGTAATCTGAGCCCAGAGCTATAAGTGAGCAGGGAGAGACTCACACCAAGCTAATACAGCAGCTGCTATCCTAAACAAACAGAGAGCTTCTAGAGCGTTTTACTCAGGTATGGTAAAACAGTCTACAGAATAAATATAGCATTCTAGCTTGCACTATTGTAGCTAATCTATTGGCATTAAAGGGCCTCCGTAGCTTTCCTTCTCCTTTAAGGTGGTTGATGTTGGATACATTTCTACAGTTATATTTGTTTTAAAGGGAGTGTCAAACCAAAAATATTTTTTGCCTTATATAAGAAAATATAATTCTAAGCAACTTTGCAATGTGCACTCATTACACATTTTCAATGTTTTTTTTAGTTAGTTGTATATGTTTTGCTATTGAAAGCAGTGTTTGTCTGTCCCTTTCTATTCTCTGCCCTGGTGGCTCAGACTGTTGATACAATGTAAGACAAACAGCTGATTAACAAACCTGTCTTGGCTAGGGAACTAAGACTTTTGCAACATTGTTTAAAACAGGAGTTAAGGAAATGCTGTTTTCGATAACAATCGTTTTTAAAAGTCAAACATTTTTATTAAATTAATATTGGAAGGTTGCATAGAATTATGTTATCTTTTATAAAGGATTTTTTATTTTGGGGTTGACTTGCCCTTTAATGGCAATAAACCTTGTTTCAAAATTATAACTGTTTACTTTCAGGTGTGTGGGACCCCTGAGTACATTGCACCTGAGGTGATCCTACGGCAGGGATATGGAAAGCCTGTAGACTGGTGGGCGATGGGAATCATTCTGTATGAGTTTCTTGTTGGCTGTGTACCATTCTTTGGAGACACCCCGGAAGAACTGTTTGGACAAGTGATTAGTGGTATGTGTATAGCTCAGGCTGAAGTACTACATCGCTAGATTTTAATCCCCTACTTTTTTTCCATATAATTTCTATTTTTTATCTTATGCTTTTTGTCTCATCACATTTTTCTATAAATAGAATGAGCAAACATTGTGAGTGCTGCACTGTATTTTCAGATGACATTATCTGGCCAGGAGGAGAGGAAGCACTTCCTGCTGATTCCCAAGATCTTATTACCCGGCTGCTGCGCCAAAACTCCCTGGAACGCTTAGGGACAGGTAATTGCTCTACTTTGTACTCTGTAGTAAATTTCCCATGATCCTTTCCAAAATGCATTGTTTGCAGAATGTCTTCTTGGGTCAAACAAATTATTTTGGAAGGAATTTTTCCAGCAGGAGCATTAATGGGTCATCAGAATAAACCTTGTCAAAATGTGAACCACAAGGCTGCACTAATTGCTGAATTAGTTCAAACCTGCTAATTACTTTTTTTATAAGCGTAACCTGCAGCTTAAATTAAAAACAAGTGCTGCTTTTCTACCTGTTTTGTTACATGAATCATACACTTAAAGGACCAGTAACACTAAATTTTTTTTCCCCAAAATTCGTTAGTATAGAACGAAAAATAAACACCAAGGCAAATAAAACTTTTAAATTGCAAAGCCTTTATTAAGAGATAACTTACCAAAACTCCACTTCCTGTCCTCTTCTAAAACGGCGAAAGGGCGACCATCCATGCAGCGGCGTTCAACTTCTCCTCCCTGGCTATTCTAGTGACAGTATGTGAAGAGGAGGCAGTGGTCCGCTCTGCAGTGCTTCCCCTATTCCCAGCAGTCGGACTTTGACTCCAGCCTTTCCTCCTCCGACGAGGAAGAAGAAGAGGAGGAGGGCAGCCTCTGCCTCTCCAGCGGCAAGTGCTGTCTGCAGAATGGTAGTAATAGTAGGCGGCAGGCGCACCGATCTGCTGAAGAATATCCCCAGGACTACAGTGCACAAGCGCATGGACGAACCACTTGTTCCCCGTCAATGTGCCCATCTGAGTGTGCCTGGGGCTGGCAGTCCCAGCTGCTGCAGAAGAAGCCGGCGATTTTAGACTCCGGTTGCTGCAGAATCCATGGATGATGTGGGAGCGCTGAACCACTTGCTACCCGTCGATGCGCTACGATTGCGGGTAGCAGTGGCCAGTGTATTTAGTAAAAATAAAAACGAGCCGGTAGCACTCCCGGCTCAAAGGCGGTGCGGAACGCAAAGCCAAGGTTTGCAGGAACTGTGCACTTGGAGAGTGCACTTAGCCGCATCGAAAGCCTTGAGTGTGCGCAGCTCCTCCACGTAGCACTGGTTCGTCTTCACTTCGCTTGTGCACTGTAGTCCTACCCGCAATCGTAGCGCATCAATGGTTCAGCGCTCCCACCTCATCCATGGATTCTGCAGCAACCGGAGTCTAAAATCGCCGGCTTCTTCTGCAGCAGCTGGGACTGCCAGCCCCAGGCACACTCAGATGGGCACATTGACGGGGAACAAGTGGTTCGTCCATGCGCTTGTGCACTGTAGTCCTGGGGACATTCTTCAGCAGATCGGTGCGCCTGCCGCCTACTATTACTACCATTCTGCAGACAGCACTTGCCGCTGGAGAGGCAGAGGCTGCCCTCCTCCTCTTCTTCTTCCTCGTCGGAGGAGGAAAGGCTGGAGTCAAAGTCCGATTGCTGGGAATAGGGGAAGCGCTGCAGAGCGGACCACTGCCTCCTCTTCACATACTGTCACTAGAATAGCCAGGGAGGAGAAGTTGAACGCCGCTGCATGGATGGTCGCCGTTTCGCCGTTTTAGAAGAGGACAGGAAGTGGAGTTTTGGTAAGTTATCTCTTAATAAAGGCTTTGCAATTTAAAAGTTTTATTTGCCTTGGTGTTTATTTTTCGTTCTATACTAACGAATTTTGGGGAAAAAAAATTTAGTGTTACTGGTCCTTTAAAGGGGTACAGTCTCCAAAATAATAAAAAATAGTGTGTGGGGGGGAATATGAATGCAAAACAGTTAAATGCATAGACCGATATCTCAGCATGTAATTTGACTAAAATTATTACAGCTATATATAGCAAAGATTTAAATGGCTGAACAGGTGCACACTACATTCGCACCATGTGTGCAGTTATTATATTCTACCTGTGTCTGATTTCTTCCGTGTATTATAGTTTCCTCCTATAGTCCAATAACATACAGTACACTGACTACTCACCCTAGTATGTGTGTGCTAGTGGTAGGAACTTCATATTGTAAGTGAGTGTTAGCACTTTAGATTCTGTGATCCACAACTGATATGCAATTAAATCTATAGTTACATGGTGAATCGTTGCAGGTGTTCCAAGCCTTTCTTGTCTTTTTCTCTACAGGTGGGGCTCAAGAAGTAAAGCAGCATACGTTCTTCCTATCATTGGACTGGAATGGGCTCCTAAGGCAGAAGGCAGAGTTTGTTCCCCAGTTGGAAGCAGATGATGACACTAGTTATTTTGACAGTATGTGTCTAATAACGGCTGTGTTTTATCTGATTTTAATCATTTGTGCACTAATAGTGGGTGAATGCCAGGCAGTTCTGTAAGGGCTAGGGGGCTATTTTATCAACCCTGAGCAAATCTGAATCTGGTCGGTAACCCATGGCAACCAATCACATTTTTCTTTCATTGTTATACCTGTTGGTGGCTGAAAAAAAGCTATGTAATAAAATGCACTACTTTTGCCCAGGTGCAGTTACCAATAGCCACCAATTAGACCAATTGGTGATTAAAAAAGTGATTAAACAAGCAACCAATAAAAGACTAGTAAACGTGTCCTACTGATTGGTTGTTATAGGTGATTAGACCCATAGCAAACATTGCAACTTTTATTACATTTCCCTGGCCACTGTCTCTCAAGACAAAACAAGATCAATTGACCTTTATCTGGAATGCAAGCAGGGCACTTTGAAAATGAAGTAGCCCACATATGTGGCACCAAAGCCACCCTGTAAATTTCCTATGCAGTTGCCTGACAAGTGCTTTAGTCTAAAAGAGCCATTATCCTTAATGTTTAGTACAACTCAGCTTGAAGCTGATATAACAATGAGATTGAAAGATTGAGAAATTAACTGGAGTTTATAATTTTATCATCTACAGTTTAGTAATTTGCCTATGGGACCAAACTGTAAATTATATCCTTACAAACAGCATGCTCCTACATTATAACACTCTGTTTATAGACAGCAGAATCCACTGCTGCACTCTCCCTGCAGCTTTTCCTGTAGCCTGTCCCCGTCTTATCTGACTTTTCTTACTGTCAAATGGCACACTTGCTTTCTCTTTCTCTCAGTTCTTACACTGCCTACCACCCTATCTTGTCTTGCTCACTCTACCTCTCCCATTCTCCATCCATCTCTGGTCATCTCTAGTCTTGCTCCCCTTGCCCCTCCCAACCCCCTTTCCACTCTTATTCTCTCTCCAACCCTGCACCCTTCTAATATCTGTATACATTACAGTAGGATGTGAATTATCCACTATTTAAAATGTGAGCCTCTGATATGATAAATAACCCTACTGTTATGTTATATCTTGAGTAAACGTTGGATTGTATTATAACATTAAGTGAATTTTTAAATAGTGTAATTAATTGTCATGCTAGCCTCATGCTAAGATCCCTCCTTTTTCAGCTCGATCAGAACGGTATCATCATTTAGCTTCGGAGGAAGATGAGGAAACAAATGATGATGAGTCCTCTGTGGAAATCCGGCAATTTTCTTCTTGCTCTCATCGTTTTAGCAAGGTGAGGAGTTGTAACGAATACACTGACTTTAACATAGATTAAAGAATATCAATTGAATAATTTTAATTGCTTTTTTTGCTCATTTAGGGCCAGGGCATGCAGAGTGTAGCCTCCGCTTCTCACAGCCTGCGGTTTTGGGTTTTTTTTTTGTGGGGGTTTGGGATCCTCTCCCTTCCCCAGCTCAATTTATCTGCACTGAAAAGTGCAGCCCAAAAATGCCTGTCTTTGTGCTGACCCATACAAGCAAGCAGAAGCTAGACTTTTCAGTGCAGATAAACTGTTCTGGAGAAAGGAGCAGATCTTCTTCTCTAAAGGCCCCCATAAACGGACCAATAAAAGCTGGCAACATTCCGAGACGTGTGTGGGGCCATCCGACGGGCATCCCTGATCGACATCTGAGTTGGGCAGATGTCGATGGGGCAGGGTAAAAAATCCTGTTGGACCGTGGCCGCATCTGTTCGTTGATGCGGTCCCGCGATCTGACCGCATGTATCACCTCCATCAGCCTGATATCGCCCAGCTCAATGTGGGCGTATCGGGGAGAGATCTGCTCGTTTGACGACATCTACAAACGAGCGGATCTCCCTGTGTATGGCCACCTTAAGCCTGCAAAAAAAAGACATAGGCTGAGAGCTGTGGAGCTAACACTTTATTATTTTCCTGACTTTTCTATAAATGTTAGAGGTCCTAATTGCATGTTATAGCCGAGAATAACACAAATTGTGTAAAAACACTCCTTGGCTCTGTGATTCATTGTTTCCTCGATAACAGGTATCACTAGGGAAATGTTTGGTGCCTCTGCATTTTCATCTATATTCTAGCAGTAATATCTAACCCCAACCAAACGTGGGTACTTCTTGTTCTTGCTTGACAGCAGCAGTGCAGTCAATAATTAGGCCCATACCTATGCACATTAATATATTAATGGACAATATTTTGCTTATCTTTTCTCTGAGAGATAAGTTGCATGTTGCAAATTGCCTAGGCATTCAGTATTCCCACATCAGTTCTTTGATTCATTGCTATGAATCTCGGCTGGATTTGTTACAATAAGACAATGCTATAAAGGCACAGACACGGGGCACATCATCGTCTGCTGGGAATTCTCTTCTCTCATGGACAATTAAGTGTCTGACAATACCTGCCCCTTCATAATCATTTGAATTGCTATAGAACATATTACATGCAGTGATCCCAAGTAATATTTTTAAAATGCCTCCTTCTGCATTTTTTGATTACCAGGAATCACTGCATGTAATGTGTTTTACAGGCATTAATTCATCTTAATGTAAAGGGGCGGATATTGACAGGTCATCTCCTGCCACACAATGAAGTGTCCCATGTGTCAGAGCAGAGAAAAAGGGGATACAACAGAACATTGCAGAGTAATTTACAGAAACAATCATCTGAAGGGTTTTACAGAATATTAATGTGTTTATTCTGTTGCACACAAACATGTTTTTAGGTATATAGCAGCTCTGAGCATTTAGCAACACAGCTCAACCTGAGTTTCTCTTCCACTGAACGAAGTCACAGTGATGAAAAGGAAGAGCACGGTGACAGATGGGAGAGGACACTGTCCACTGAGGAAGAAAAGAATCGACTAGGAGCTGAAACCAGGTTAATAAGAAATATTTCAGTAGACTCACATTGTTTTTGAATTACATGATATTAAAATATTACAATCATGATAGATATTAACATACATAGAAGGTGTTCCTGAGAGGAGAGCAGAAAAGTGAGAATAATAGGATAGCATTTGTTCTTGGATATTAATGAAATGTCCCCATCATCACACTCCTGAGTAGAGCCCTTGTGGAGCACAGATGCCAATGTTGCAAGTAAGTTCTTAGTTGCATGAGGGTCCTGGTATGGTTTTGGACAATGTCATGGACTTTATATTAGTTAAGTTTGCAGATAAGGGTCCATATCTGAATGGCTTCACTCTTTATGGGTTAGGTTTGCAATATATTTTTTGTTTACTATGTTTGTATTTGGTTTTATAAGTCAACAGCTCAATTGACAATTTTATAGAGCATTGGTGTAAAAAAAATGGAGAAAAAAAAGAGGAGAACGATGTGTCCAGAAATAAAAAGTAACAGAAAGAAAAGAGAGAAAATGCAACAGTTACAGACTCTGTGAATGTTTCACCTAACATTTCAGTCATTTGCTCTCTGGGTTGACATATACTGGATTTAATAAACATAAATTCCTACTTTCATAATAGATTGCCCCATTGTGGACCAGTTATTATGTGAAACCTGCTTTAGATAGCATCCAAACGTCCCATATATTGTTGAAGGTTTCCATGGTATCATCTATCTGAGATTGTAGTTGTTCATTCAACATTATATAGTCAATTTTATCTATGACTTTCGTACAGTATATGAGACTGTGCTCTTTCTCCAACTGGCAGCTGTATGTATTTTGGTAGCCATACAGATATGCTGGATTAATCATCGAGCTGGACTCTTGAATCATTTTAGTGTTCTTCCCAGTTATATAGTTTCTGGATTTCTTGTAATAGTGGTATGTAGGAGACGGGAAAATAGTGCTGTCTTATTCCATAGTTCCGATACAACTTATTATGTCCACCAAGTATGTCAATTGAATCCTAGTTCGCTGCAATTTCTAAAACAATCAGGAGATACTAAGGGAAACATTTTGTGGAGTGTTGTCAGTATGTAATGAATACAATGAAATACTTTAATCATTGTTTCCAAGAGAGTTACGTTATAGCTCCCTTTGGATATTGTACTACAATATTTTTACCACTGTTTCATAGTAAGGGAGGTTCCCATGTCTTTCTCCCATTCTTGCACATATAGCAGTTTTTCTTTATATATACCCATAATGGTGCCATACCACCAGCATGAATTTGTGGCATCTGGGCACATCTGGTAGCCTTGTATTAATGCCAAAAGCAGGGAACTAAAAGGCCTCCTTGCCTTTCATGAAGAAACATGATTTTCCTGGCAATTCGTAGGAGTTTGTTGTTCCATATAAACTCCATTATATCTTTCTGTAAAAGTTTTAGGTCTTGCATTGGAACCTCAATGGGGAGAACTCTAAAGTAGTACAGAATTCTAGGTAGGAGGACCATCTTTACACAGTTAATTCTACTCGTCCACGAGATGCATTTTTTGTCCTCCGTTTTTAGGTTTTTAATGAGGGTATGCGATGTCCAAGGTATGGAAGGAACTTATCTTTAATATGTAATTCAAAGTATAGCTGTATAAATTTTATAGTATGTTTAGGAATATTTCATGACATCAATTTTTCAATATTTTTTTTAGCAGGTTTGTGACACATGAAAAGCAGGGCTTATCATTACTTCAGTTGCACTAGGCCCAATATACAACTGGTGAAGGGTCCCAATCCAAAATGTCTTTTAGACATATATCAAATTTAAAGATCTTTATAAAATATATAATGTTTTTAGAAGAAAAACACAATTGCAAACTGCGTATTTATATTTTCTGTGGAGCAGGTTACGGTCCTGGACATCATCTGGTTCCTCCCATCATTCCTGGCTAAGTGAGAGAAGTGCCAGCCCTAATGTTCTCACCAGCACCTGCAGTCTGGATACCATGCCCAGGTTTGCCTTTTCTTCTGAAGAGGAGTCTTCTGATCACAAACCTGAAAGACCAACTTTTACTTTAGGAGAAATTAAAGGGACTCCTCCAAAGCCTACTTCCCTCTGTGGTACGGTTCTTTATGCTTTATTATTCATCTTTAATTCTTTTATAAGACTTGTTGTTCTGTATCTATTTAGTCTGTAATTTACTTGCTAGGGTTTAACTTCTAGTAGCAAGCAGGCAATGCTTTGAATGTAGAAGATGAATAGAAGAGGACCTGAATAGAAAGATAATATATTGTAATGGCAGTAGCAATCTAGTTTAAATTCTAAAGTACCAGAACCACCAAAAATTGATTGATTTGACTTACTATTCTATACTATTTATTTCTATCCCATCCATGTAAAAATCCTTTTGTCTTGTCTTTCCTATATTCCTGGTTTTTACAGCAGCATATTTCCTATCAGCTGTACTGACCATACAGGTATAGATCTGTTTGTTTGGCATTGTTGCCAAGCAGTGAGACCTTTTATTGTGTTACTTTATACACAATTATCACAGGTCTCCCTAGTCCATGGCTGTCCTCACAACTCATTTCGTTGTCTTCCATTTATGCATGTTCAAGGGGGCTCTTGCTTCAGCCCAAGTATGCACTAACCGAGAATATGCTCATCCAGAGTCCAGCATTTAAAAAGTAGAAAATACTTTATTTACTTTATTAAAATAAAAAAGCAGAACAGACACCTTAAGGAGACATAGTTACTATATCAATCACCTCATTTTATGCCTCATTCTGGCACTTCATCAGAGGTGTTGGAAGAAAATCTCATCAGAAGACCAATTTTGGCAATCATCCAATGAGATCTAGAAATGTAATGTCTTCCTCATACTAAAATATTCGAATATTTTTTTCCTACAAAAAAGTAGCAGAGTGCTATGTGTTCGGCCTATGTGTCCCTGTAGCAAACTAGGTACAATATTGTGTACACATGAAGAAAAATGTTCTTTTGGAGTCCACTCAAGAATGCGTAAGATAATTCCTCCCCTGGTTCCTCAGCAGATATTGTCAGTTTAAGCAGAACCCGCCTACGAAGCAACAGCACTGGCGCCAAGAACTCCACTCCTCGCCCTCTGGAAGCAGGTGTCAGCCGCCGGCTGCGTGGGCACAGAGAGACACCTGAAAAACAAAGTTCTTCCACTGGGAGCCGGGTCCCCAAATCTGCATCTGTCTCTGCCCTGTCTCTAATTATTACCTCAGGTAAGTCTCTGGTGCCATGTATTGACTCAAGTTCTGTCTATCATACAAGTTGCAATTACGATATTTCCTGCGACCATTGGTTGCAGGAAAGATTGTTTTCACTACAAACATTAAAAGCTGAATCATCAGATATGCAGGTGGAAACAATAGAATTCTACTTCTATCTGAGAATTCAACAGTAACCCCGGCCAATGTTTGGTGTCTGATAAAACTTTTCCATCTTGGCCAATTGACGAGACAGCCGATATCGGTCGCACGTATGGCCACCTTTAAGTTCAGACTAGTATAGTAACAAAGGGCAATTAATAATGGTAATGAATGGTCTACAACATATCTTACATAGTTTATAATTCTTTGTCATTCTTGGACACAATAACTTTGGCGTAACAGCATCTCTCTTCAGTAGCTAGAGTGTTCCACAGTTCTGCAATCAAATTAAAAAGTTTCAGGGCTTCCCCTTTTTTTCCCCCCACAGATGATTTTGGCAGTGGATCACTTGCAAGTCCGATATCCCCACGGTCTCTATCTTCTAATCCATCTTCAAGGGACTCCTCACCCAGCCGTGAGTCTTCAGTTGCAGTATCTAGCTTACGCCCTCCCATAATTATTCACAGCTCAGGAAAAAAATATGGCTTTACCCTACGAGCCATAAGAGTCTACATGGGAGAGAGTGATGTTTATACTGTACACCATATGGTTTGGGTAAGTAGCATAATCCTCAAGCCAGCAGTAATGCTTTATATTTAGCCTGCAGGTAACTAAAAAGTACTTCCTGTTTTTTTCAGAATGTAGAAGATGGAAGTCCAGCCCATGAGGCAGGCCTTAGAGCTGGCGACCTTATCACACACGTGAATGGCGAGTCTGTTCTTGGGCTTGTGCACATGGATGTAGTTGAGCTGCTATTAAAGGTTTGTAATAATTGACAAGCAATTGTATTTTTCTTCCTCTGCTTTTTTCCCTTATACTGTAGATGTTGTAACCCTTCTATAAAAATATCCAGTTCCAATCACGCTTTCATTGTACAATTGGGTTTTTAGCCTAAAGGTCAGGGCCCAAAATAGTGTTGGCCACAATGATCCCCTAAATTACAGTGAGATATTGTTGTACATTATTAAGCATTGCATTTAATATTAAAAAATATGATTGATAAAGGACTTTGTTGGCCTCAAACATATTCAAATAAAGCAATATTTACAGGATAATTATGTGTTGGGTGTGCTCGCCTCTATACATATATCCATATGAAATAAATGTTGGGTTAAAATGTTGTACATTGGCAAATATGAATAGGTTCTTATAGAATATATATTCTTTTGTTTTTATCAAAAAAATGTTTGATCAAATTTAAATATAATTTACGTTTTTTTCCTTGGTATCTATATCAGAAACACTAAGGCTAATGTAACGCCAAATGCTAGTTTGCTACCACCCACCCAGTGGACTAGAAAGGCATGCATCTGTCATTGTGTACAAAGGGTGTATTTCAGACAAAAAGAGTTGCCCCTGGAAGTTAGATGAGAATAAGTAGAGCCCATGGTGTGACATTAGCCTAAACCATTTTAACTAGTCTAATATTCAATGCATACAATAGTGAGGATTGCCTTTCGTTGTACTGAATTGTATTATTACTGGAACAAGACCTTGCAGTGAGTCTGAATTGATTGTACTGTACAATTTCTAGAACATTTCTTATGTCTTTTACCATGTAATAAACTTGGTAGGCAAAGTGCATTTCTAACCCATTATTGTTCTTATTTCTGAAAGAGTGGTAGCAAAGTCTCACTAAGGACAACTCCCCTGGAAAACACCTCCATAAAGATTGGGCCAGCTAGGAAAAACAGTTGCAAGGGCCGAATGGCGAGGAGGACAAAGAAGAGCAGAAAACGGGAGAACCAAGACAGGTGCAAAGGGGTATTTGGGATGGGTGGGAGAATAGAGATAGTTACTTCACAGCCTACCTTACAACATATTACAACAAAATTGTTTGGACCGATTGAGGCTCCATGCATATGACACATTTGATTTAAACTTCCCAATAATAAGAATTTCTTTATTAAACTCCCATCTACTGTGTTGTCCACTGAAAATAATAGTTACTTGTACTCTTCTCACCTTAACAATCATTTTTGCTGGTACTATTAAACCTTATGCAAACCCTAGTTTCCGAAGCAGTGGGACTACGTTATCTTCCACTATCTGTTTCTGGACCAACTATTTTGTCATTCACAAGCACCCTGACTCCCCCGTGTTTGTTCATGGGTGGTGGAGAAGGCAACCAGCGATTGGCCCTATACTAAGGGTTTGGCCCTTTAAGTATTTACCCCAAGTATCACTCAAACTTGCCTTTAGTCTTAGCTTTCATGTATAAACTGTATATCTAGGAGTAGAGCGTTCGGTTCAAATTTTACCCTAATTGCCTCTTTGAGCCCAACCCTCATCCACTGCTTTGGGCCTCTCTAAGGGCAATCATACTTCACATGTGGGAACACTTGAAACCTCTAGCAACACTGGCAAATAGTCATACAAAGAGAATATATAAATATATGTCATTCTGTTCAGTACTGAAGAGTCAAAGGAATCCGAGACCTTTTCAGAGATCTGTAAATGACTCCTTAGGTAGCAGAAGGTGTTACTTATCTACAGTTGGGTAACATTACCCAGGCCAGGGATACACATAATAATAAATGTGTGTAATGGACAAACATTTTTTTTTCTGATATTTTTAGCGACTATTTATGAACCCTTAAGGCAGACATTTTTTATTTATTATGAACTATTTGTAAACTTATATGCATTTATTGCAATTATCATGGGATGATTATTTAATTTATTTTTTTAAGTGTATATTGGTGTGAATTAGTATAGTAGTATATGCAGTATAGACTTCATATACCAGCCCTTGGGAATTCAAGAAGTTGATGGATGTGACATCTGCAGTCTTATATACAGTACCGTTTCAAGCATCTTAGAGTTTCACATTAATAAGTAAATCCCTGGTCCTTCGTTAAATATTACAGCAAAACCCAGGAGATCTACTGCAAATCAAATGCCTTGTCTGTATTTACTTCAGTCCCCTTGGGACTGTTTGCATCTAACATCATTATGGCCGCATGGCTGAAGGAAGCCATCTGCATCTAAGTGGCTGTAGCTCAGGGAAAATCCCTAGATGTCACATCACATTCCAGTACAGGATTCGCATGTTATAAGCCTTTGGGAACCAGGCTTTAGCAGAGCAGTTACGCATTTGGAGTCACATTTGATCTCCCTCCCAATTGTATGCGAAAAAAAGAGATTTTTTGCTAGTCACTCACTTGAACAACACATTATGTATCTTATTGTTAATTCCTTATTTTAAATGTTTTTCTTTGAACAAATTCTGATTCTCCACAGTAGACTGTTTTTTCCCCGCATCCTCCTTATTATAAAAGTTATTTTTCTTCATATTAGTTTGTCTTGCTAAGTGATTTTACCTTAGATAATTTTATGAGTAGATGACTGCTACAAAGATAAAGCTTCATGGTAGAAGGAACCATCCCTGCTGATTTAACTGCTAATGTTTTTCCTCCTAAAATATGTGCTGCACTGACTACACAAACGTTATTGTTCCTTATTTGAGTTACACATTACCTCAAAAAAATATATTCTTTCCAAACCAAAGTTTGATTGAGATTTATTCAGATATTGATTGTTGGAGCATAAAAGCGCATTGGTAGAGGACCACATCAGCCAATGGATACAGTCCATAGCAGACTGCTCTGCTTGAGGCAACTGATATAATTGTTGGACCAAGAGCAAAATACTCATCATCACTGACTGCAGCTACTACCTACTGATTTTTTTTGTATCATCCTGTGATTCGGACACTTATAGCCATAGCCAACTGCATGTTTGTTTTAATACAGGAAGCGCTCTTTGTTCAAGAAAATCTCCAAACAGTCCACAGTGCTACAGACCAGTAGGAGCTTCTCATCTGGGCTTCACCAATCTCTGTCTTCCAGTGAGAGCCTCCCAGCCTCACCCACTCACAGTTTGTCTCCAGGTCCCATCACTCCAAGTCGTAGCCCTGCCCCTGATGCAGCTGGTGGTAAGTATTGGCATGTGCTATGTGAAATTAAGCTATATAATCTAAAAATATTTTGTGGAACTTTATACATTATATGTCTATACATTTTAATGGTGGTAATACCCAGTGAATGTTTGTTTCTCAGATGCTGTATCACCACAGAGCACTTCACCCTGCTCCAGTACACCAAGCTCACCTGCAGGACACATTCGGCCAAGCTCCCTTCAGTGCCTAACCCCCAAACTTAGTGGACAGCGCTACAAAGTTGGACGCAGGAAATCTACTAGCAGCATCCCACCTTCCCCGTTGGCTTGCACACCTTCACCTGTTCCACAGCAACCCTCCTCTCCTCAGCGCTCTCCTTCTCCACTTTTACCTAGTCATCCTAGGAGTGGACATTGTGGCCTCCAGGGCAAGACTTTGTCACCTCCAACCATAGTCAGACAAAGTTCTCGAAATCGAGCAACAGAGGCACCTAGGTCACCTTTACTAAAGAGAGTGCAGTCTGTGGAAAAGATGGCAGCGTATTTGTCTAGTGGGCGAAAAGCAAGCCCAGTTGATATCCAGCACTGGGAGGACACAGTGGATGCATTAGAGGCTATGTCAGAATCCAGAAACAGGGATTGGGGTGCAGAGAAACATGAGCGTGACACAGAGGTGGTGGTAATGAGAAGGCTTAATCTCTCAGAGAGACGGGATTCCTTCAAGAAGCAGGAAGCTGTGCAAGAAGTTAGTTTTGATGAACCAGATGCAGGAGCTGTTGAGTTGGTACCTGAGGACAAAAAAACAGCGAGGTGCTCAGGGCTGTGGGAACGATTGCCCCACCAAACTTCCTGGATACAAGCCAGGACAGGAATATCAACACCTGTAACAACAGAGCAGGAGACGTCATGTCGTCTTGTGCCACAAATAGCTGTACAGACCTCTGAGAGTGATGAGCAAGAAAAGAGCCAAGGAGTCTGGGAGTGCCAAGGATTTTACCCCTTACAGTTATCAGGCAAGGACAAATGCCCCCTTGTAACTTTGCTGTCAGAGCCCACAGGTGCCACTTCAGACAGGAGCCAGCTCAAATCTGAAAAAATTAGTGAGTGTCCGGCTCCCTTTGCATTGTCATCCAAACGTGACTCAAAGAAAAACTAGCTGAGCCTTAACTGTAACAAATCTTACTGAAGGAACACCCAATGGTGAAAGACAAGTGCAGGGAGGGTAAGCTGGTATAATGGAAATGTTGTGCCAGTCAAAAAAACAATAAGGAGTATCAAGAGGCCAAATACCCCCACTTCCCATCTAAGACGTTTTTTCCCCCATGGCCTTTTCCATGTTCAGTACTGGAAACATTCTATTTTTAGACCAGCAAGTTTCCGTTTTCTGAATATTACCACTAACACCCAGTTTTTGCAGCAAATGGCCCATCCCGATTGCTGCCAATGTTAGTGGATGAAAAGAATTACACAAAAAAAAGAGACCAATGCCTAGAAAAGGGAGTTTGTTTTTTGTTCCTCCTCTTTGTGGCCCCTTTTTTTCACTCATGTAATGAAGGATGTGTTTTTAAACTTAATTTTCCTGGAATGCTGCCATTTGGAAGAATTACATTTGGATGCTTCCAAAATCTCTCATACAAGAAGTACCCAAAGCTGCCTTTAAAAAAAAAAAAAGGAAGAAAAAGACGGACATAGAGATGTTTGTATATATAAGAAACCTTTTTTTTTTTAAGTATTTATTCATTCTTTTGTAACAAGCAGAACAGATAATTGGTAATTTTATTATATCTTCATGTTTGCTGTAGTATTTTTAATGCATACTTAAAATAAGTGTATACCCCCTTTAAAAGAGAAAAGACACTCTGTTTTAAATATTTTAATGCTCATACAAGTGACATACACCCTTGTGGCCTGCAAGTGATGGGTGTGCAGTAAATGAATCATTTATTCAGCCTGCATGACTAATTAATCCATGATCTTTAACATTCGGAGCACAAGACTGTCGGCAATGTCATGCTAAGGGTAATTGTGGCTGTCCTAGCACACTACAGTACAGTCACCATCTGATTATTTAGATTCAAATAGGTTTTTGTCATGGAACATTTCTAGACAGCCATTCCGTTGATCGATTTATATGTTTACTACAATTACTACAAGAATACTATTTGCAGAGAGTCCCTGAGTTAACATTTCCTTTATTAGCAACATTCTACCTATATACTTTCTATACAAAGAAACTTTTTGGGTGACTTTTTAGACAAAAACCACATGCCTTTCTAGTTTTTCTGCATATCTGAATTCCACACACTGCCACTTTTCTGCACGAATAAGTGCAGTAACACCCTAAATGAAATTATAAACAAGAAACGTAAAGCATCGGAATAAAACTAATAGTCAGTGAAAAGAAAGATTATGAAAGTTTGCCTTAAAATATTGTAGAGTTTGGGTTTGTTTCTTAAGTTTGAATTTGATTATTCTAAATTATAGTCATAGCTTTGTGATAACGGAACAGTCCAGAAACCTAAGGACTAGGGAAAAAACTATTTGGACACATGTTTTCCATTATAATTGTGCTTATGATTACAGTCATTAGCTGAATAATAGTTTCATGAAAATCTTGGGGGACACCAGTACCCATTATTTGCAATGCCTATCCTGTCCTTAAAGCACCAGTAACACCAAAAAATAACCAAACTTTAGAGCTGAAAAATAATACCTATCATAGCAAAACCAGTCTTAATTTATACAAAAAACTTTAATCCAACATTGGTGCAGAGCAGTGGTTGTGCACATATTTTAGCCCCTCCCCCAGCAAATAATAAAGTAACAGGTATTTCTCCCAGATATAACCCTAACTTCTACTAACTACTGCTTCAGTGTCTCCCAGATGGGCCAGCTCAACAGTTTGGTACGCACCAATGTAAAGAAAAAGAGTAATACACATTAAGGACCTGTTATTGAAAATTCTCAGGACCTGGGGTTTTCCGGTTAAGCAGTATTTCTTTAATTTTGATTTCCATAGCCTCCAAAAAATGATTTAAAATTAAATAAACCCAATAGGATTGTTTTGCCACCAATATAAATTTGTACAGCCTAGTTAGAATTAAGTACATGCTACTGTGTTATTATTGCAAAAAAAAAAAAAAATTAGAATTATGTGCTGATAATAGACTCTATGGAAGATGATCTTCCTGTAATTCGGAGCTTTCTAGATATGGAATCCCATACCTGTAGCATATTGTATGCAACTATAAATGAAGCCCTTTTTTTGGTGTTACTGGACCTTTAAGATACCAACAAATTGATATAAATGAGTTCTTCCATTAAAAAAGCAGTGTGGGTGGCTTTTCTTCTAACTAAATTACTTTACTACATGACTTTTCAATCTCAATTCTTCAGTTCTCCACTGTTCATTGCATTCACTTGAAGGAATATTGCAGGACTGACATCGTAAGATGTGTGTTAAAATATTTAACTGGCTTGTGCTGGAACTGAGGGCTTGAGGATATTTAGAAAAGGGTATTTTTATACGATACACCTCTAATTTGTATTGTGGTGGTGGTGGGGGGTAGATTTAATTTCCCTTGTTATATTTATGCATTATTTTGTAAAGGATTTAATATGTGGATTGTTTGACAAAATCATCTTTGAAGGTGCAGTGAAATATGCATCTCGTGTTTTGCTACTTTTAAAAGAGTAATACTCATTCTTGGGGTGGGGAGGTTGGTGACATACCCAAAAATTGTCATGTAAACAACTGAGTACTATTCTCTATACAGTGTTAGCGTTTATTTTCCCATCAGCTTTTATCATTTTCTGTGTATGTAAATGAGGGCTGTGTTTATTTGCTTTTATTTCCCATCTTTGCAACTGAGCTTTTCCCCAGTACAGTCCCAGTACGTATCGTATTCACCCAAACATTATTTAATCAGCATGGATGTCCAGGAGGCTTTTTAACTCTCAATGCTTTTTTCATACAGTGTTTTGTTTTCTTGTGTAACATAGAGCCTCTATAAACTTGCAGCAACCTTGCACTAGTAGGGCAAAGTGGCATTGTCACTGTTTTCAGGCTTGCACCACTTGCGTAACTTTTTTCCCAAGTTGGAACTGTGTAGAATTGCCAAGGAATATGATTTTTATTGTTTTTAGTGGGTTTTTTTATTGGTCTTGATGCGGTTTTTGCATTTCTTTAAAGAAAATGACCCTTTCTTAGCAGCAATGTTTGTAACAGGTAATCACATTAAATATGCAAAAATATAAAAGTTTTGTTTGTGCAAGAAATCAGGAAGTGGTTTTCTGTTCTCCTGTTTGCATACGGCTGTCTTTCAATAATATTGGCTTTCTGACCTGTTATTGGGCCCCACACACTCTGTTGTTTCCAGAGTATCACAGTTAGGCAGGCAGCTAGAAGAACCTTTCTAATAGATGTCTCTGTGCAGCTGCCTTGATGCCTCTGTGCTGTACTAACAGGGTTCAGAAATTACTTCTTTGGCCCTTAAGTATGATATAAATTGCCAGTGATATGCTTTTATCATTGCCAAACGTAATAGCTAAAGTAGAACAACAGTCCTTAAACCACTAATTTTAAAAAGTCATTCTCCAATTCCACCTGCAGCTTATGGGTTGTTGGTGGTTGCTATATTATGTACTTAAAATCATTTGGATACTCCCCCAAAACAATCTGTTTTTAGCCTAAAGGTTCTCAAACAGTAGGCCCAGAGCAGTACATGGGGTTGGGACCAGCTTGAAGGACGTTTAGGAATAGAGAAATACTTATTTGCTGCCCTAAATATTCTTTGCACCAAAGCAAGATGACTTGGTACATTTAAGCTATTTGTATTTTTAGGATGTATATGTACAGAGGTGGCACTGATCAAATGATGAATCTTACCTAATTTGCAAACACTGCAGTTCATCACAGGGTGGAAGGGTTGGTTTAAATGGTGATATTTTTCCAGTGTTTGCTCAGTATCAGTTGTGTATTAGAGTAGGAAAGGCAAGGGCTACTTTCTACTTTCTACTCTTTGGGTATCTGAAGTATAACTGAAAAAAAAATGACGACCATTTGCTTATAGCGCAATCAGTTGCACTTCTGGGAGCCTATAGACCAGTGATCCCCAACCAGTAGCTCGTGAGCAACATGTGGCTCCACAACCCCTTGGATATTGCTCTCAGTGGCCTCAAAGCAAGTGGTTATTTTTGAATTCCAGACTTGGAGGCAAGTTTTGGTTGCAAAAAAACCAGATGTACTGTGAAACAGAGCCTCCTAGGCTACCAGTCCACATAGGGACTATCAATAGCCAATCACTACCCTTATTTGGCATCACCCAGGAACTTGTTTCATGTTTCTGTTGCTCCCCAACTCTTTTTACTTTATCTGAATGTTGCTCATGGGTGAAAAATGTTGGGGACCCCTGCTATAGACCAACACTTGCAGCAGATTTATCAAAATGTTATCAAAATGAGTTAAGAGCTTAAATAAAAACTCACCCACATTCTATTCATTCCTATGGGATCTTTAAAACCTTATTTATCAAATGGTGAGTTATAACTTTCACCCATTAATAAAAACAATTCTAAAAAATCCCATAGGAATGAATAGAACATGGGTGAGATTTTATTAATTAACCTCAAATCTTACATTTTTATAAATCTGTCCCTTGGAATCATCATATTATAAGCTTGGGAAGGTCTGCCTGCAACATTCCCTGGTAAGTGTCTCAGCCATAAGAGGGACCATTATAGGGCACTTCAGAGAGAGATACGAATTAAAATCTCATATCTGACCCCAGCCGTAGGAATTTAAAGGTGTGTCCGAAAGTGAAGGGAAGGGACGAGAAAATCACAATAGGGAGGCAATATTGTAAGGTAAAGACTGTTTAATCAACAAATGTATTTTAGCAGTAGTTCACACTTCTTGAACTCTTATACCCGAGATTTTCTAGTACAAGTATGGGACCTGCTATCCAGAACCATCGGGACCTGGAGTTTTCCGGATAACAGATCTTTCTGTAATTTGGATCTTCAAATCATGTATAAAAATTCAATAAACCCAATAGGCTGGTTTTGCCTCCAATAAATATTAATTATATCTTAGTTTGGATCAAGTATAAGGTACTGTTTTATTATTAAAGAGAAAAAGGAAATAATTTTGAAAAATTTGAATTAATTGGATAAAATGGAGCATATTGGAGACATTCCGTAATTCAGAGGTTTCGGGATAATGTATTCCATACCTGTAATACTTTATGTAGGGCTATAATGATACATGTAGTAGCATATACAGTATTCACCAGTCCTTTTTATCACTACAAAAACAGCATGATTGAAGACAGCGGTTTGTATTCAGAGAACAGTTTGTATATTTGTTTCCTCATGACATGGTTATGTACAGTATGATGCTTAAAAATGAAGAAATTTGTGTTTTGTTTTTTTTTTTTTGCACGTTTGCAAGTCTGCATCATAAATGTTTACAAAGGCATGGGTTATTTTTATGCTGTATGCTGCAAAAAGCTTTCCAAATTCCATGTGAAAGTTTTTAAATCTGTATTTCTCTTTAACTGGTGCTGCGTTTTGTATTTCCAGTCAAAACGTGTCAGTGAGGTGGGTTCACTGCTTGCACAAAAATCTGTTTATAAATATGCAACTGTGACCAATATCTAGAGTGTTTGTGTTTCATTTCCAAGGACGTGTGCTGTGTGGCTTTACATACCGTAGTCACTATTAAAGTGGCATCATTAGTATATTCCATACGTTAATCTCTATTTTTTTGTTCTTCACATTATACTCACTAGATACTATAGTGCCTAAAATATAAAACATGATAATGGGATCCCTATTGATTAATATTTTGTTAATATTTAGTCCACCATACATATAACATACAGAAGCCATTACACACTTACACAATAGACAATTTGCTACTGGTTTTCATTTATTTATTAACAGTGGTTATTATTTTATTCAGCAGTTCTCCAGTTTGCAATTCCAGCAATCTGGTTGCTAGGCTCCAAATTACTCTAGCAACCATGGATTGATTTGAATAAGACGGCACGAGTCTTCTAGTAAAGCTGTGATCTATATTTCTATAGCCTCATTGAATGTTGTTACACACACATACTGTACATACACACAAACCAGGCATGCACAGATTGTGTTCATTAGCCACAAATGTATACCAGAAAGCATCTTTTCAATTGGTATTTCTTTTTTATTTAATAATTTTTGAATTATTTTCCTTCTTCTGACTCTTTCCAACTTTCAAATGGTGGTCACTTACCCCATCCAAAAACAAATGCTCTGTAAAGCTACAAATGTATTGTTATTGCTACTTTTTAATTTGCAGGCCTCTCTTATTCATATTCCAGTCTCTTATTCAAATCAATGCATGGTAGCTAGGGTAATTTGGATCCTAGCCACCAGATTACTGACATTGCAAACTGGAGAGCTGCTGAATCAAAACCTAAATAACTTTAAAACCACAAATAATTAAAAAAAAATGAAATTACAAATTGTCTCAGAATATGACTCTCGACATCATACTAAAAGTTATCTCAAAGGTGAGCGACCCCTTTAACAGTTAGTATACAGTATAAAGCTGTTCAAGGGCTTACCATGGCTTCTGTAGAGCCATTGATGTTCCACTGTACCATTCCATGTTCCATGTAATTTCTCACAGCCTTACTTTCAGTTGGGACCAAGAAGTGTATAAAGACCCTCTGGTCCTCAAGCTAACCATAAACATACAGATTGTTTTGTACAATTTCCAATGTGTCAGAAGGGCTGATGATTCTAACTGATATCCGTGTACTATGGATATTAGTCATGGGTCATTAGTTTATGGGTCATCCCTGTTTGAAACCCTAATTTGCTGATGCACTATATTCAGTGCAGTGTATGGTACATCGGGAGATTAAATGGCACCTGTTGCCAAAAAAATATTATCCCCAACCAAAGTTGTGGGCTGTACTCCAATTGGGGATAACAGTAGTTTTTGTTTTTTTAAAAAATTGCCACCAACACCGGGAGAGAGCTCCCGGTGCTAGCAGCCATGTTGGGGACATGCATGCACATAATGAGTGAATGCCATTACTTGCTCATTATGTGCATGCGCGTGACATCATAAGAGAGTTGCACATGCGCTCTGACCAGGGCCACCTTCATGGGGGGACAGAGGGGAAAGTTGTCCAGGGCTGTTTTGTGTCTTATGAGGGGGCCCAGCCAAGCTACACATTTATGTCTGCCTACCCCAAACAATCCCCTAATATCTAGCTCAACTTGGCCCTCCCTTTCTCCCACAAAGATGCAATTAACACTTTCTTACCTTAACCATCTGTGCTTTTTTTGTGTTGTGAGCTGAGGTACATAAATTGGCACATAGTTTAAATGACACTTTGATCAGGTGTTCATTTTATATTAAATTGCCACTACATTTAACCAGCTACTTGTTCTGACAGTTTTTATGTGAATGTAAATTGTGTTTATTCCACTATATGTTCTGAGTATGTTATGCTTGAAATTGCCATTTCTTTAAGCATTCTATGTATTTTTATGTTATTTTACATAAAACAAAGAAAAAAGTTTATTTTTGGAGAAACGTACATACAAAGCACAATATAGCACATTATTTTTACTACTATCATTGGACCCCTAAATGTATGCAATTCCATAACTTGTGGAAACCTTTACATGACTTTTGTAGAAACGTATGTAACTAGTGCATCAAGCAATGAGAAGTGTGGCAAATTGCACTGACCCCAAATTAACTGTTAATCAGCACAATGGAACTGCTTGTATGAACTGCTTATACAGAGTAACATGTCATATTGCACACACAAGGGGCGTGTCAGAATTTTGGTACTGCGTGCGTGTGTTGCTTGGAGAGCCCATATCAATAACTTGTGCAGGGCCCGAAAGTTTCTGATGGCAGTTCTGGCTCTGACCCACATGGCCGCGCCACCGGGAGCTCCCTCCCTGTGCGAGTGTCCTATCGGGGGGCAATTTCTTTTAAAAAACGTAGTTACCCCCAACCGGAGTGCTGGCCCTGTGAAGTTTGGGTTACCCAGTGAAAGGGGATGCAGGGCGCCAGGATATTGCTTACACTGTAATCCCAGAAGGCTGAACAGCCCATTGACATCATAAAATGTTATCAGTGCTAAAGGGGACAGATGATGCAGAGGAAATATACAGTGCTAACAGTAGGTCTAATACAATCACCAAGGCCATATTTTCTTTATAGACACCCAAGGGATCCTGTCTAGTTTAGTGGGGCAGGTGTTTTTATAGAAATCTCAATCTGGCAGCAGGGTTGAGTGAGGATTACCAGACTCTTATGTGATTGCCACATGCACAGAAGGTACATAGAGCAGCACCAGATATAAATTTGCCACTGCCGCCATCAAACAAGGGGAAAAGAACATTGTGTTGAGCCAATAACCATGGGGGGGGTGGTCATGCATTCTGTATAATCTACCCTAACAGTCAAGGCATTCAGCCCAATAAGCACTACCTCAGCCTGATCTAAATATTATGGCGAGGCTTGTGCTTAATACCTAAAGGCAGTCAGGCAGTATAATATGATAGCTGTTATGCACACTATCCAGGCAGAATGACAATACAGTGAAATGGGAAATCAGTCACGCCTACACCTACACACAAAAGAAATACTTGAATAAAAAATAGATTAAAAAGTTTGTAATAAATGCTGGGCAGGCCCAGTTACCAACTATATTCCATTAGTGGGACATTTGCAATGATGATACATAATAAGCTAGGCTAGAGAAACACTTTAAAAGTTCATGTGCATTCTCTTTATAGAAGCTTCAATTCTAAATATTCACCCCTAGGACTCAGTACAACTTCAACAAATATCAGTATTTTTTCCACAGCTCAAAATACACGGAGACTAAGTGGAACAGTTAAAAAGCGTATATACTCCGTTAGGTCGTCCTGTCCAACATTTGTGAACCTGCTTGTATATAGTAATGGTTGTGAGCTAACCCCAGTTCTTGTACCTCCATAAATCATTATGTTGAAATGTAGACAGGTATGTTAAATAACACTGAAGCTTCTGATAGATTGTTCACCTATAAATTAACGTTTAATGTGATTGTAGCTTTACAGAGCATTTGTTTTTTAGATGGCTTAAGTGACCCCCATTTAAAATCTGGAAAGAGCCAGAAGGTCAATAATTAAAAACTAAAAAAAAAGACCAAAAAGTTGCTTAGAATTAGCCATTCTATAACATACTAAAAGTTAACTTAAAGGTTAACCACCCCTTAGGGTAGGGGCACACTGAGCGATCAGGGCGGTCGCCTGGCGACCAATCTCCCTGAATGTATTCCCTCTGTCTTGCACCGCTATAATGAAAAGTCGCCTGCAGCATGGCACACGCGGCGCTTCGTATTCCAAAGTCGCCCGAAGTTTCCTCATTAGCTTTCTCCTCTACCCACCATTCTACAAAACCAGTTTAATGCTAACAACAGGAAAGAGCTGATAAAATGAATGTACTAAAAAGGAAGAGGTTGTTTGTGCTATATGATTTAGCAATATTCCCCCTTTAGAGGTACATTTAGACCTCTGCAGTGTTTTGTTATACATATATGTAAAAGGTTCAGGTTTTTGTTTTTAAGATTTAATCTGCATCCATTCGTAAAAGACAGGGGAAAACTGGAAAAGACTAGATTCTCTGCCCCTAGAGCAGTATATCAATAAATTGTAAAGTATGCAAAAAATGCTAAAATAAAATAGTTTCCTTGTATTGACACACATAAAATTCTGGTTTTAAAAGACATTTAAAGGGCAAGAAAAGCATCAGAGCTGGTAACTTTTACAAACAATTAACATCATTATTACCCTTTATGTATATATTGCTGGCATGCAGGGTTACAATGGCCCAACAAGTGGGCCCCACCACCTTGGTTCCTTACATAATGTTTGGTTTGGGTGTGTGCATTGGGCAGGTTTTTACTGGGAGGGGTAGATGGATGCCATCAGCATGATAGCGGATGTTGGGGTGGTCAGTTGCAGTGGGCACCCTTGAGGTCAGGTTTTCCTGTGGGCCCACGGGTCCCCAGTCTGCTGGCATATTTACATAAAACATCTATGCCCCAGTTTTATCAAGAGTCAACCTGTCTGTTTTTGGAGTTTGGGAGGAGACCTACACAGAGAGAGGATGAACAAGCAAACTCCTTGCAGATGCCCAGGATGTAAGTAAAATCAGTACAGGTATGGGATCTATTATCCGGTAAACCGTTATCCAGAAAACTCTGCATTACAGAAAGACCATCTCCCATAGATTTCATTTTATCCAAATAATCCAAATTTTTTGCTCTCTGCACTAGTGGTGCATCCAGGGCCGGATTTCAACGGCGTCCCCAATGCTACTCAGCGATCGGAAGGGGGGCATGCCGCCCCAAATATTTTGCTGGCACGGGCCTTTGTGGCCTCTCCACAAATCTGGGCCTGGATGCATCCCCTCCTCAGCCCACTCTGACATTTAGAAAAATAAACACGGTGTGTGGGGGACATCTCAGGGGCCCAGGAACACCACTGAGAGGATAGCTCCAAGGTGCTCACTGAGAAGTACATGGCTGTATACTGCCACCCCCAGTGATTACAACTTTCCTTCTCCTTTAAGCTTAGTAATGGGTGAACAACCCCTATAAAGTAGTCAGAGTTTCCTTTAATCTAAGGGTGGTGGCACACCTGGTGATTCGGGGGAGATTAGTTGCCCAGCGACAAATATGGTTGCCAGCCGGTAAAAATGATGCTTGATGCCAGTGTTATTAATAGGAACAAACAGCAAGAATATAGGAAGGCCGGTATTTTTTTTTAGAAAAGGTGGCAACCCTAGCGACAAATCTCCTCTTCTTCCGGCAACTAATCTCCACATATGCCTTCCCGCCGGCAAGAATTCAAATGGCCAGCGGGATGGCATATGTAATGCTTCATTTTTTGAGGAGACTTTGGACTTTGGGCGATCCGCATGCCATCCCGCTGATTCACATTCTTGCCGGTGGGAAGAATGAATCGCCAGGTGCGCCACCATTCTAAAAAGATAATGGATGGAACATTTTTCCTACACTTATCTGGAAATACAAGGAAGGGTGCTAGCTTAAATCTGCCCGACCTGTGGGTAAGCCTGACCTTCAGACCAGACCTTCCCCTGGGTCCCCCAGCCACAATCCCCCTTCGGCCACCCCATTCCAGCTGCAACCCCCTACCACATACCTTTTCTTGTGTGTCGACAGCGAGGTCAAGGAAAGGAGGCCAGGTCAGCAACCGGGGTCAGGGAGGGAGGTAAGGAGAGCGGCAGTGCCCAAAAAAGCCGGGGCCCACTAGGTTTTTTCCCGTGTCCCACCGGCCCAGTCCGACCCTAAACCTGTAGTATGCCTTTTGTGCAGCCCATGCATCACTACTTAAGCGGTACACCACACCACAGGAGTCATACAGGATAAATGAAATCCCCCTGATTTTGTAGGCAATAATGAATATTATATGGTGCCGGTTTTATTCTGTTATTCTACATCTTTGGCAGTAGTGAGTTGTCATTTAACAACATCAACACGTGTTATTTCCATATTGCAAAAGCCCATCCTGGTGTAAGAGGGTCGTGTGTAGCCTATGCTCCAAGACTAGTTGGTATTTGTCTAAATACAGCCAAATAGATGCTACTTAAGTAATATTTTCCATGGAACAGAATGCTAACAATGCTTTTATGGATGTAGATCACAATGGGAAATCATGACTAAAAGTACCTATGACTAAGGGATATACTCCCGAAACGCAGTAACTCCAATAAACCTAATCCCAGAAGTGCCGTCTGCCTGTTGTTTTGTGGTGTAGAGAATTACCTTGGTTGGGGGCTAATGCTACTTGGCCCAGCTCTGCTCTATTCTTGCACAAGATGACAAATTGTGTATGAAAAAATGAAACAATGTAATAAACATGAGTATTTGATGATAGTGTTTAAGAAAGACTACAGTATTCAGGCCAGGACTGGTAACTGGGTGACAAATGCCAGAGGGGCTGTTGTAAATGGCCATAGACAGTCACTATTCATTGGGCTGGTGGGGGAACTCTTTGGACCTCTGTTTGGGCCTCTATGTACCAAAAATGCCAGGACCTAATTTCATTCTCAGTCCAGACCTGACAGTATTCTTTCTTGCAAGTCAGGGCCCACCGGGACTGGCACATCAGGGCTCCGCCACTGCCCCCCCAGTAGCAGGACCCCCCACCGCCCCCCCCAGAGGCAGGGCCCCCGCTACCCCAGTCGCCAGGCTCTCTCTGTGCCTCTGCCCCCCCGCCAATTCGTACCTGCTTCACACGTATCGCGTCTTCCTCATGTGATCGGGGGGAGGGTAGGTCAGGAACACTGCCTATGTCTACCGGGTCTGGGCCGGCGGGGTCCCGAGGGCTGGGGCCCACCGGGTTTTTTCCTGGTGTCCCTCCGGCCCAGGTCGACGCTGCTCCTGAACTCCGGCTGCCTCCATGAATGCGGCATGCACACACATGTGCAAAAGACGTGACTTGCATGCGCAAGGACAGCCTCCACTAATCTGCTGCACGCGTGTAGAAAAGACACGCTTTCGCAGAAGACGTGCCGCACCGTTAACTTTCTTTTCTGGGAGAGCAGGTCTGGGTCAGCGGGGGCCCATGAGGGCAAGGGCCTACTGGGTCTTTTCCTGGTGTCCCACCGGCCCAGTGCGACACTGCACTTCTCTAAGTGTCATTGCTTGATGCACTAGTTACTAGTTACTACAGTTTTGAGATGTTCTACCGTGTTAGCCATTGAAAAAATGCAGAAAATGTTGTGTTAACCTTACCCTATTCTGTCTTGGTCTAGTTCTAGCTATGTGACCTGACTGAATCCAGACCCCTGGACTATTTACAACCCACCCTAATTACTTTTATTATCTCTACAAATTATCTCTGTCTATCTGTAACTCTCTAATTTATTGCCCATAACCCCTTTTTCAATTATCTAACATTACATATAGGATGTGCCTTTCCAGCCTTTCATTTGTATTTTGCCTGAAGAAGGGGCCTGTGTGCTCTGAAAGCTTGCAATTGTTACTTATTCAGTTAGCCAATAAAAGGTATTACCAAACGTTACTTTTTTTGCATAAGTTTCTGCAAAAGTCATGTAAATGTTTCCATAAGTTATGTAAGTAAATTGCATACATTTAGGGGTCCAATGATAGTTAGTATTAGTAGTTCATAAAAATAAAAAATAATGTGCTATATTGTGCTTTGTTTCTGTAAAACAACTTTTTTTTACGTAACATAACCTAAAAATACATAGAATGCTTAAAGCAATGGCAATTTCAAGCATAACATCTTTAGAAATATAATGGACATACAGTATTCTGTCACAGAACACGTAGCTGGTTAAATGTAGTGGCAATTTAATATAAAATAAACACCTGATCAGAGTGTCATTTAAACTATGTGCCAATTTATGTACCTCAGCTCACAACACACAAAAAAAGCACCACTGGTTAAGGTAAGAAAGGGTTAATGGCATCTTTGTGGGAGAAAAAAAGGGTGAGCCAAAAGGGTGCTAGATATTAGGGGGGTGTTTGGGGTAGGTAGGAAGACATAAAAAAGAACAACAAATAGCTGCATGTAACCTGTACTCACGCTGCACTGACAGCACGGGGGAGGGGGTGGTGGAATGTGTCTGTAGTAAAATACTCTTGGTTATTTACAACTTGCCTGCTATGAATTTGAGATGGGTCCCTCTACCATCCAGCGTGACAGTGGACTGCCCCTCTGAGTCCCCATCCAATCCTCACGCACTCGAGATGCACAGACTTCAGCCCCACCCAGCTCTGCTTCTGAGCTGACTGACGGCAGGGGGCTTGGCCGGGCCCCCTCATAAGACACAGCCTGGGACAAATCTCCCCCCCCCCCCTGGAGGCGGCCCTGGTTGTCGTCAAAGCTCAGCATATTCCATGACATTAAGTTTTCAGTTCGGAAGCTGCTTCGTTGCCTAGGTTTAGGGGGTTTGGCTGTTTCCGTCAGCACTCGGCTGTCCTTTGACGTGAAAGCTCGGGTTTCGGCAAACTTCGGCACCGTTCAGCTTTCCCCTGACAGCGAGGCCTCGGCTGTTTCCGGCGCCGTCCTGCTCTTTCTCCGCTGCATCATGGCAGTTCTTGGGAGTTTCAGCGTGTGAAGACTGGAGCCGAGGAGAAGCAATAGTTGTGGATACATGGGATGAAGAGGTATCATAGACAGGTGCAGTACCATTTACCCTTGGAAGCTTCATGGATAGGCAGGAATGTGGCGGAGACAGGAGAGGGATTGTGTAAAGAAAGTTAGAGAGGGGGGAGGACTGAAAAGGAGGGCAACTAGTGGCTTTGCCTGCAAGCTCAGCCAGGGCCTGCATACACGTGCACCACTAGGAATTCTGCTGTGCCTGCACACTTGCACCCCTGCCATTGATGTGCTCGTGCTCGTGCTTGTGCAGGTAGGCTCCCCTGTCTGCTTGCATTCTTCCCCATGCAAAAGTCTTCTTCCAGGCACATAGACAGTCATGGCAGCAACCCACACTTACTGCAATACAAGCAAAAGTGCATCTGGCTTTATTCATACATAGGCAGCAATCCTCAAAGTCACCTCTTAACCCACGATAGGATCATATTGCCATTAGCAGGAACATTAAAGGGGATTTGACTTAAAAATACAGTTGTGTTTGATGAAAGGCATTGTCATTCTAAGTTTTACTTTTTGTTATGCATTCAGTGAACATTTTAAAGTGGTTTGAAAATTTTTTGTTAGTGTAATTGCGAATCCAGCAGTGCTTCCCCTGGTTTCCTTTCTGCACTGCTGTTTCTGACTTTTGAAACATTGTAGCAGGTCAGCCTTCTTCACAGGTCTCCGTCAGCTGGCTTCTGCTACTTTGATTCATAGCAGTTCTAGTTACTGTTATAACCATTGAACAATCGTGGTGATGAATGTATATCGGAACATTTTAGTGGTATATTAATGTCAGAATAGTTCCAGATGTTTGTTCCATATAACCTATATTTCCTGACATGGACATACTGTTTGTCAAATGTTATAAGTGGTAGCACCACATACAAATAATTTCCAGGGAAACACTGTCATCTGTCATTTACATTAAATAAAAGTGGGTATAATGTAAAGTGACAATATCAAGGATAAAATTCATATAGTAGGACGTGCAGCCCAACAATGTCCATCATTTTATTAAAATGAGCTTGTAACTTTATAATACAGCCCTCCCAGCGTAAAGCGCTACTGACAGAATTTACCTAGAAATTATGTTTAAATGCTGGGACTGTGTTTAATGTATTTGCCATGCAAAATCAATTGTATTGATGCAGATATTCTTGGAATGGTTGTTTTTTTTTAACAATACAATACAGTTTAGGTACCTGGATTGTACGTTTTCCTGAAATTGATGCTATTTTTTTGTGGTTCCATATAGGCAAGCAGCATTCCCCCCCCTGGATTTTACTTTTCCCAGAATTTCCCAGAATTTTGACCCCCCCCAGGAAGTGTAAAATTGGATTCTACTTTATATAAATAGCACTTGGTTATGTTATTCATAAATATGATGCTATATACCAAACTTGGTTTATCAGTACTTTAAAGGGCAAGTCAACCCAAAAATAAAAATTTGCTTTTAAAAGAAAACATAATTCTAAGCACTCTCAATATATATATTCAAATTTTTTTGTGTTTTTAAAGTTATTCATTGCTATTGAAAACAGCATTTGGGTAACTTCTGGTTGTTACTTTTTGCAAAAGTCTTAAACTGGCCATAGACGCAACGATCCGATCGTACGAATCGTGGATTCGTACGATTTTCGGGCCGTGTGTGGAGAGCCACGACATTTTTCGTTCGACGAACATCAGTCGTTTGGTCGTACGTTGATTTGTACAATCGGATCTTTGGCCAGCTTTAGTTCCCTGGCAAAGACAAAGAACTGTCATGAGTTACAGTGTTCCATATCTTTTGAGTTGTACACAACGATAAAAAAAAGAATAAAGTTTTTTTTCAGAGTTAAGCCTATTACTTTGTGAAACAATAGCCTTTTCTCACCCCTGTATCCTCAACCACGCCGTTGTTACTCCCATGCAGCCAAGATTATAAACAGCATCGTCGGCGACAAATCGTCATCAGCATCAGCTCCTAGAATATGCAACCCTCCCAGCAAACCCAGCCTTCAGCATTGCTTCTGACTGGAGAAGCAAGTCGCAGTGATTTCCCCACCCTTGCATTGTCGATGACGTTGACGTCATAACGATGCAATTTCTCTCAGAAGCATGCCATTCACAGTGGATTATGTGGATTGTAGTTCCAATACGAAACTCCATTCCATTAATCTGTTAGCAGTTTTGATGTTTCAACTATATATTTAACCCCTCCACAATTTACACTACAAAAGGGTTTAAATAAGGTGCCAAAATCAGACCAGCCTACTGCTTTTCAGGTATATATTGCTAACGGGTTAGAACTTTCTATGTATACTTGAAATGAAAAGTTTGGAAACCCCTTTTAATTCTTTGGAGTTTTGTTTATCATTGGCTGAGCTTTCAAAGTAGCAACTTCCTTTTAATATATAACATGCCTTATGGAAACAGTAGTATTTCAGCAGTGACATAAAGTTTATTGGATTAACAGAAAATATGCAATATGCATCATAACAAAATTAGACAGGTGCATAAATGTGGGCATTCTAACAGAGATATTACATCAATACTTAGTTGAGCCTCCTTTTGCAAATGTAACTGCCTCTAGACGCCTCCTATAGCCTTTGATGAGTGTCTGAATGGCGGTATTCGTCCATACAAAATCTCTCCAGTTCAGTTAAATTTGATGGGTGCTGAGCATGGACAGCCTGCTTCAAATTATCCCATAGATTTTAGATGATATTTAAGTCGGGGGACTGTGACGGCCATTCCAGAACATTGTACTTCTCCCTCTGCATAAATTCCTTTGTAGATTTTGAAGTGTGTTTAGGGTCATTGTCTTGTTGGAATAGCCAACACCTGCCTAATTTCAATTTTGTGACTGATGCTTCAACATTATCCTGAAGAATTTGTTGATACTGGGTTGAATTCATCCGACTCTTGTCTTTAATAAGTGCCCCAGCCCCACAGCATGATGGAACCTCCACCAAATTTGACAGTAGGTAACAGGTGTTTTTCTTGGAATGAGTTGTTCTTCCTCCGCCATACAAAGTGCTTTTTGTTATAATCAGAGAACTCCATTTTTGTCTCATCAGTCCAAAGCACTTTGTTCCAAAATAACTGTGGCTTGTCTAAATGAGCTTTTGCATACAACAAGCGACTGTTTGTGGCGTGAGTGCAGAAAGGGCTTCTTTCTCATCACCCTGCCATACAGATGTTCTTTGTGCAAATTGCACTGAATTGTAGAACGATGTACAGATACACCATCTGCAGCAAGATGCTCTTGCAGGTGATCTTTGTGTTGTCTGTAACCAAAGACAATCCTCTGCATATGCCGCTTCTGTACTTTTCTTGTCCTATTTTACAACAACTGTACCCGTGGCCTTCCATTTCCTGATTACACTCCTTACAGTTGAAACTGACAGTTTAAGGGTAGGGACACACTGGGCGATTTGGGGAGATTTAGTCGCCTGGCGACTAATCGCAGCGACTTTTCTTCCCGAATGTCTCCCCTCACTCTGCGCCTGGATAAAATGAAAAGTCGCCGGCGCTAATCACACACGGCGATTCGTTTTCCGAAATCGCCCGAAGTTGCCTCACGAGGAAACTTCGGGCGACTTCGGAAAACTAATCGCGCGTGTGATTAGCGCAGGCGATTTTTCATTTTAGCCAGGCGCAGAGCGAGGGGAGGCATTCGGGGAAGATTGGTCGTGGAAAGTCGCGGCGATTAGTCGCCAGGCGACTAAATCTCCCCAAATCGCCCAGTGTGTCCCTACCCTAAACCTCTGAGATAGCTTTTTGTAGCCTTCCTCTCAACCCCCTGCTGTCACTCTTCAGAGGAGAGTCAAACATAAGCACAACTTGCAATTGGTCACCTTAAATAACTTTTCTCATGATTGGACACACCTGCCTATGAAGTTCAAGGCTTAACGAGCTAATCCAACCAATTTGTTGTTGCTGGTTATCAGTATTGAGCAGTTACATGCATTAAAATTAACAAAATTACAAGGGAACCCAGTTTTTGCACAAGCAGTTTTTCACATTTGATTTAATTTCATACAACTGAATACTGCTTCACTAAAATATTTGTTCAGAAAACACCACAGTATTTCCAGATGTTCCTGGGAAATAAATACATACCACCGTTTTATTTTGTGGAGTAAATTATTATGCAGGCTGAGAGGGGTTCCCAAACTTTTTCATATGACTGTATTGCTAACACCTATGTTTTAGCAATCTATGATATATTTTATCAATTCTAACAATGTATATGTATTAATTATGCAAGTTTGTGTTGTAATGAAATCACCAAATCAATTGTCTCTGTATGATCTTTCTAAAAATAAAATAATAAAATCAAAAAGAAAGAAAAATAATTGACCCATGTGTCTGCACCCTCCCATCCAGAGGCAGGGGTCCGCACCAATATACAGATTATAAGGGCAGTTTACAGATTCGCAGACTGGGAGGGGACCTACTGCGGGTGAAGGGGTTGGTGGCCTCTATAGACCCAGAACCTCTGAGCAGATAACTTATCACTGCATTAGGTTACTATTTGCAACATTGTATACTTGGTTGATTTATCTTCCGATCGGATATTTAACCACAGTTGCACTAGTCCAACACACCGCCTTCTGTTGGTCCGTTCCCCTGCCTTTTCCCTTGTTTTAATTTCATTGATACGTACTGGACACTTAGGGGCAGATTTATCAAGGGTCGAATTTTGAAGTAGAAAAAGCTTCGAAATTCGACCATCGAATTGGAATACTTTGAATATCGAAGTCGAAGTTTTTTTACATCGAATTTGGACATTTGCGGTCGAAGTAAAATCGTTCAATCGAACTATGAAATCCTTCGAATCAAAGTATTTCATCCATCAATCGAATGATTTTTCTTCGACTTCAAAAATCTTAGAAAAATGCTCCAGGAGGTCCCCATAGGCTAACATAGCACTTCAGCAGGTTTAATTTGTAAATTAAAAGTATTGAAGTCGAAGTTTTTTTAAAGAGACAGTACTTCGACTATCGAATGGTTGAATATTCAAACTATTCTACTTCGAATCGAAGTCGTAGTATCCTATTCGATGGTCGAAGGATCCAAAAAATTACTTTGAATTTCGAATTTTTTTACTTCAACAATTCCCTCGAAATCACTTCGACCCTTGATAAATCTGCCCCTTAGTATTAATGATAACAATTTAATAAAAGTTAATCTTTATTAACCATACCACACGTGAGTTATTGGATGTGATGGATGGGAGGGTGCAGACACATGGGTCAATTCTTTTTATTTCTTTTTGATATGATTTATTCACCTGACCCTGCACACCCTGTTTTGAAACCTTTTGATTGATGCGAGCTGCTCCCTAAATCTCTATCTGTAAAAATAAATCTATGTTAAATGTTGTGTCCATTGTCTTTTCTTTCTTTATTTTTGTTATAATATTACTAATTTAATAACAACTGTGATGTGCATATGTTAATCTTATTTTTATACATTTTGTCTAAATGTTGCCTAAATAAACTAACTAAGTAAACATAATCTGTGCCACTGTGACATAAAGCGGGGCAGGACTGCTGCTTTTAATTGTTATCAGAGAGGAAATATGTCAATGTGAACGAATGTTAGGTTATTAATATAACAGTAAGGTGGTTTATGGGTGTGAATGATACTGGGGGATTATAGGCATGAAAAATACAGGGATATTACATGTGTGAACAATACAGTGTTTTACAGTCTGAGTCTGGTGTATGAAAAATGCAGGGGCCAGTTAATCTCAGTACTGATACTTTTTAAATCTTACATGAGGTAAGCAGTCACAGCAGCCAAACTATCATGTGGAGGGCACACAAGGGGGGTCGTGGGCTAGATACACTCCACTCATTGGCAGCGGCATTTCTGCCATGAGGCAAAGTGAGTACCTTTCCTCAGGTGGCATCTCCCCAGAAGTTACCAGGGGCGCCAAAAAGCCGCTCCTGGTAACTTTAAGAGCCGGTTTTCCGTTTTCTTAAACCAGTAATTCAACTTTTCTAGGGCAGAGAGTGCAATTCCGCTCTCTGCAGTAGCGCTGCGCCCCCGGACCCCCGTCGGCGATGATAAGGTAATCCTGACGGGCAGGGGGGATGCATTTTGAATGCAGGCGCGTTACAGGCTAGAATGTGCCTGCCAGTTGGACATTATTTCTCAGTGGCACAGATCCTCTCTGATCCCCACTGAGCTGTTTTATGGCAGAGATTCTAGCTATCTGTATAACAGAGCATTCTGTCCCAGTGGCTGCACAGATCCTATCTGATACCCATTTAAAGCAGCAGTCCTGCCCTGCTTTATGGCAGCTGAGTTTCTAGCTATCTGTATAACCGATGGTTGCCATTTGGACAGCATTGAACTCTTTCTTTCTCAATAGCACAGATTCTCTCTGATCCCCACTGAGCTGCTTTATGAATGAGATTATAGCTATCTATATAACAGAGCATTCTGTCCCAGTAGCTGCACAGATCCTATCTGATACCCATTTGATTCAGCAGTCTTGCACTGCTTTATGGCAGCCGAGATTGTAGCTATCTGTTTAACAGAGCATTCTGTCCTAGTGGCTGCACAGATACTACCTTATCCCCATTGGGAGCAGCAATCCTGCCGTGCTTTATGGCAGCTGAGATTCTAGCTATCTGTATAACAGAGGAGCACTGTATAACAGAGGAGCATTCTGTCCAAGTGGCTGCACAGATCCTACCTGATCCCTATTGGAAGCAGCAGTCCTGCCCTGCTTTATGGCCACTGGGATTATAGCTATGTTTATAACGAGCATTCTGTCACTGTGGCACAGGTCTTCTCTGATACCCATTAAAAGCTGCATCCCCATCCTACTTTAAGGCTATCTTTATAACCAGATCTGTGCCACTGTGACAGAGCTTTGTGTTATAAAGATAGTTTGAATCTTAACCATAAAGTAAGGCAAGGATTCTGCTTCCAATAGGGGTCGGTTAGGATCTGTACCACTATAGCAGAATGCTCTGTTATACAGATAGCTGAGGGGCAGGCCCGGACTGGCAATCTGTGGGTTCTGGCAAATGCCAGAGGGGCTGCTATTAGGTCCCATTGAAAGTGAGTATTTAGTGGGCTGGTTGGGGCTGTTTGAGCCTCTGTGTGGGCTGATTGGGCCTCTTTGTACCTGAAATGGCAGGGCCTATTTAAATTCTCAGTCCGGACCTGCTGGGGGGCCCAGGGCTGCTGCCTCAGGCGTGTGCATGTGAGTAAGCGAATGCATGCAAACTGTGCTTTTGCCACGACCAAGTACCTCAGTTGACAAACTTACTTCAGAGGCAAAGTAAGCAGCACGCTTTGTCCACTCCCTCACTTATGCAGCCAAGCAGGAGAGCCTGAAGAAAAAAATCCAGAGAACAGTGCTCAACCTCCCTCTCCTTCACCCTCTCCCTTTCTAACAGGGAGCAGCACTGCTGAACTGAACATGCTGCGCACAGATATGATGTATCTAGAACATGAGGGAGGGAAAATATGACTCAGGGAACATGGGCAGGCCTAAGTGACTGTTACTGCCTTACAATGGACACTCCTACTTTCCCATTCTGAAAATGCTTGTTCTGGAGAGCAGTTAGAAATGAGTGATAAGTAAGTGTGTTTTTAATACAAATTTGATGCTGTTGCTTAAAGATGTTATTGTACTAATGCATTTTATATACCAGTGAGACAAATGGTATGTTTTATAGTTCATGACAGTTCTCTTTCAGCTGGCTTGTCTTGTATTGTACCAACAGTCTGAGCGGACAGACAAATCCTGCTTTCAATAGCAATACTTATACAAATAACGTAAAAACCATAGGCAATTTGTAATGAATGTATATTGCAAAGTTATGTTTTCTTTTATGAGGCATTATTTTTTACTGATTACATTTAAATATTTCCAGACGTTTCTGTAAAAGTTCTGTGATTCTGCAGCAATTTTATCACATTTTGCCATCAGCTTCCTACTTTAAACCGTTTTGGTCAAGACTTCCTCAATTAAATTGCTTGAGTGGCACCAGAAAATGAAAGCCTTGTGCTTTCAGAATTCCATGCAATTGCTTATATATAGAGCTCTATCCACCTGCATGCATCTGTAACCAAAAATTGCATGAAGTTTGGTGTAAGTATCCTGTTGTATGCCAGAAGCATTGAACAACAACCCTCCAAAAACTTTTGAGACTGCATGCAAACATTCAATAGCAAATGATGTCAGAATTCAGTATAAATCTCTTTATGAGATCTCCATTTGGCTGATTTGACCAGACCATCTTACCATTTGACAACAGTATTTTAAAAGTTGTCCATTACAAGTTCTGCATGAATAAAGGCATATCTATTGCTGTAGATACATTGACAACTGCTATACGTTTTAATAATAGATTGCTGCATGTAAGGGCCCTTCATGGAGTATGTTTGCATGTGTGTTTATCAGGCTATCGAGCTAGCTCTGTTTCACAAGACCTGTTCAAGGGGAAAGTATTGGTTAAATACATGCAGATATAAACATACTTTTTTCTCTCTAACATTCTCCAAATGACCTTGGTTCATGAGCTGCTAAACCTCAGGCTGTCTGGCAGCTGGCAACCAGCTCTCTTCACCCTTTTACACGTGCAACCTGATGCCATGTCGGCTCCCTGCTTGTATTCCTCATGGCAGTATGAACCCTGCTGATAACTGTCTAATATAGGGAGGATCTAGTCCTGATTTTTTAAAACAAAAATCAGATGCAGTAACACTTTGTTTCTTTGCTCCAAATTTGCACTTTTTATGACTACAGCTATTTTTGAACACATGGTTATAGTTCCTGTTTTATCCATATGATCCAGCTGAAACCTTACTTCTGGAAGAAATTGCAGCCTTGTTATCTCCATTATCTTTCTTCCTCATTAGAGAATATATTATGAGCCATAAATATATCATTTTTGCTGTCTGGGCTGGGAAAGTACTGGCCAGTGGCAGCCCAAGTAACACCTTTTCTGTGATGAAAATATACTTGGTAAAATACTGCGTTTGGGGAGCAGTGGGGGAAATGGGTTTCTCTTTCTCAGTAGAGACTTTTTTCCCTATAGCAAGTCATGTTTTACCAATAGCGATTTACAGTAATCCTAGTAGGAAGGTAACTTTGGATGGCTTGTGGCTCACACTAGCTGGGTTAAGGATGGGTGACAAAACATTCTGCCTGCCATACCAATTAAAAATCCATAAAAAAAAATTCTGCCAGGATGTACTTATGGCACTAGCTAGCTAATATTAGGTTTATGTACAGTGTCATTTCAATGAGAAAATAGGACAATGGCATTTTTGAAACTTTCTGGATAATGGTGAATTGATATAGCCGATATCACTAATTGAATGTTTTTTTTTTTTCTTTTATATCCATTATGTGAGTTGTCTATGTGAATGGCCTTAAATGTAGGTCAGCTGTAGGGTTCAGTGCTGTAATCATGCGTGCGGGTTATGAGCAATGGGTGTCTCATTCCTTTCTGTACACTTTGGGGCACATTTACTTAGCTCAAGTGAAGGAATAGAATAAAAAATACTTCAAATTTCGAACGTTTTTTTTGGCTACTTCGACTACGACTTCGAAACGAACGATTCGAACTAAAAATCGCTTGACTATTCGACCATTCGATAGTCGAAGTACTATCTCTTTAAAAAAAATTTCGACCACCTACTTCGCCACCTAAAACCTACCGAGCATCAATGTTAGCCTATGTGGAAGGTCCACATAGGCTTTCTAGCCAATTTCTGAGGGAAAATCGTTCGATTCGAAGGATTTAATCGTTCGATCGAACGATTATTCCTTCGATCGTTTGAACGAACGAATATCGCTAAATCCTTCAATATTCGAAGTCGAAGGATTTAAATTAGACGGTCTAATATCGAGGGTTAATTAACCCTCGATATTCGACCCTAAGTAAATGTGCCCCTTTCTGTTTAATTCAAAAATGTAAGAAGAAATGTAATACTATCATCTCGAAAGGTTGCAGTTCTTACTAACACGGTAAAACATCTTACTACCAATCAGCGCCGATCCGCGCCTTTATGCCGCCTGAGGCGGCCTTCCATTGCCGCCCCGACCCCTCCTCACGGCGCTCACATTTTCTGAGCAGGAGGGGGTCGGGGCGCTGCACGACGCTAGTGCAGAGAGCGCAATTGCGCTCTCTGCACTAGAAGAGCTGAATTTCCGGGTTGAAAACCGGAAATTCGGCTCTTAGTTACCAGGAGCGGCATTTTTGCCGCCCCTGGTAACCAGGGGGGCGCTGCCGCCTGAGGCGAGTGTCTCAACTCGCCTCATTGGTGGAGCGCCCCTGCTACCAATGCATGGCTTTGATATGAAAGGGGTCTATGTTCCCTCTAATTCCTTCTTGGCTATGTGCGCAAAATAATTCTTTTGTGTGCACATTTTAAACTTTGTGTGCACAGTTTTTAAAAACAGGGTATTCAAGTCAGAATGAATATAAAATTTTCTTTTTTCACACAAAATTCTTTGTGCGCACCACAATTTGTTTTGTGCACTGGCCTCAAAATTTGTGAGGGCAGATCTTGGAGGGAACATTGCATATATTATTATATATTTAAGGGATACACTGTGTATGTGTGTATGTATATGTATATGTATATATATATATATATATATATGTATATATATATATATATATATATATATATATATATATATATATATATATATATATATATATATATAGTAATGACACATATGATTTCTAAACTAAATAGAACAGTAGAGGACATAGGGGTAGTAGTTGTTGTGGTTTGTGCAGGTCAAAGTATAGTTTCACCTAAATCCTTTGCCCAACTGTCATCACTCTAAACACCGCTGATTAGCAAGCACCCTATTGAACATATGTGGATTAGTGATTTGGTTGCAAAAAAGCTCCTACCCAAGGATCATTGTGGCGCTGAAGTCTACCTGCTCTGTTTGCTTTAAGTGGGACACTTGCAATTCAGTAGCATTCATTCAGCAGAGCAATGACAGATGGTAAGGGTTGTTTTCTGCAAAATGGCCCGTCTGCTAGGGGCCTTAGTCAAATATGGTGATAACATAAGCTTGCTATCCACCAATCACCACCTTTTAATACTGGTAAGTTAAGATATACCTATAAGGCCCCACTGATATAAGGTCAAATTTGTTTGTTTTCTATACAATGTTACATTCTTTATTAAATGTCAAAGTATCTGGCAGTGTAAAAATAGCTATGATTTTCAGACATTTTGTCCTTAATAAATTCCATTTCACAGCACATATAAAAAAAGAAAGCAAACAAAACAATAAGCATGAAATAAGTACAAAGTGTATGCCTATTGTCCTGTTTAAGGCAACCAAGCCTTGTGCCACCATAGCTGAAAAGCACCTTTGCTGCTATGAGATAAAGCGGTCAGTGAAGCATGGAAATAGTTGTTTTGTTTTTTTTACCATTTTAAAGGCAAATACATTTAAATGTATAATCAGTACATTGTATAATCTTATACAAAGTGTAAGTAAGTGGTTTGCTGAAGAAAAATTGTATTTGGACTGTATTGTATAATCTTAGCCATACCATTTTCAATGGTTAATATTTTCCAAATTATTTTTCATACTGAAATGCATGCATGCACCAATTTGTTACCAGCATCTGTGCCTGTAGGCCCTTCAGAATATAATTTGAAATTCAGAGATTAGGCCTAAACTGTATATGCCAAGCAGCATTTTTCACCAACATATTTCAGACAGCGGAACAGTGCCCATTTTTCCCCATGCCTTGTGTCATTCATATGAAGGTAAACCATTGTACCATGATAATTTTACCTTGAATTAAATTTTAGTATGTTAAAGAATGTTCTATTAGTAGTCCATTTTAAAGCAGTCTTCATTTTTTACTTATAATGGTTTTTGAATTTAGTCTTCCTTTCCAGTATTCCAGTGAGGGTCACTGACCCCAGCTGCCAAAGACTATTGTGAGACTACAAATTTATTGTTGATAGCTTTCTATTGCTTATCTTTTTTATTCAGGTCTCTCCTATTCATATTCCAGTCTTTCATTCAAACCATGGGTTGCTAGGACCCTAGCAATCAAATGCCTGCTAAAACTAGAGAGCTGCTAAGATGCTCAGTACTTTCAATATCACCAAAAATAAAAAATGAAGATCAAATGCAAATAAATCAGGATATAATTTTCTACATCACCAGAAAAGTTAATGTATAGAGTACAAAGTATTTTATCTTTCTGGTATTGTTCAGCCCTTAATACTCTTAATTTCTAACTATTAAGTATCCATTTTTATGTGATAATGGCCATTGAAAAATGTGTAATAAGACTAATGAACAGGTAAATAAAAAACTTATTTTCTTCCACTACTCGTGCAGAAGTATGCTTTTATAGTTTCCAAAACTGTAATGCATATGGAGTAAATTAAAGTGATGCCTCTTGTGCACACAGCACATCGTGTATACTTGGGGTTTATGGATGCTTTAACTGCGAATGCAATCTGCGTAGGCATCGCAAGTAAAATATTTGAGCCTTTCAAATTGAGAATGACTGAATGCAATGTGATTATGTTTCTGTGTGCGTGTTTGTAATGTTTCCAAAGAGATTGTGAGATCTACAAACAATTTATCTGGTCAAAGGTTTTCCAGTCTTGTAGAGACTGTGCAGTTAAAATGAGGCATTTATCAAAAGGTGAAAACACGGCTTATGAAAGTTCACCATAGGGGAATTTCACCACTCTCTATGTTCGAAAAAATGTCAAATTAGTGAATAGAGAGTGATGAAATTTCGCTCTGGTAAGCTGTTTTTTCCCCCTTTGTTAAACATGCCCCTGAGGGTGAATGCTTAGTAGCTGTCCTAGAAATTTCTGGAACTATACTGGACTGGTAGGACACGCACAATAGCCCTATGCTCTATTTACTTCCTTGTGTATTGCCTTTACTTCTCCTTTTTAAGTTCAGTGACATTCCATAGTTCCTGTCATTGATAAAAAAATAAAGTATCTCATAATAAGTATTGTATTTCCTGAGTTGCTTTTCTGTAGGCAACCGTTTCAACTCATTTTGTTACCATGCAAGAACTTCTTGCTCAGAAAACAACGGCCAATGCTTGTTCAAAAACAGCATTTGCTTGTATGTAAGCGAGTCTAGAAATTGCATTTTTCCTTTAATTTAGTGTGGACCCATATCTATCATATGCAGTTACATAAAACCTCTGGTTCATGGCCAGCCTTGGCTTTATCGATTTTAGTCTGATGGTCAAAAATCTTTGCAAATAAAATTTACAATTTTGTATGAACAAATTTAACCAAATTTCACCAAAAACCAGTTGAAATCCTCTGCCTGTGACCTATACTCCCCATTGGCTGACCAGATTTTGATCAGAAAATGTGACCACCACCATGAGCCATCATTGCCAAGATCGAAAAACCTACAAGCAAGGGAGAATATGCAAGCAATATTAGAAATACCTTTGTACAAACAAAGGTAATTCCTATAGGTGGGATGATAATTCGTATTGATTTTGTTCACCTTATTAGCGCCTAAGTGCATTCACACTATAGTTTTCTGAATGTGTGCATTGGGTCCCTGCTGTCTAAGAATAAACATGTCAGTCACAAAAATATTGGTGCATGTTTGGACAGCGTTAAGCTGCAACCTGAACAATATTTACACAGACTGCACATACATAAAACTTTTGTCCTGAGTATTTTATCAACGGAAAAAAAAAAAGAGGTTTTCTATTGAACAACGCTACGTGTTGGTAGGCTTGAAAGTGCATATCTACTTAAAGTAACCCCTACTTGCACCATGCACATGGAAGATCAAATAAAACTGATTCCAAAATGTTTTGGATCTGCTGTCTAGCCTTCAAGGATATTGCATAAAGCAGATTAATGACTACAAAGCTGTAGAACCCAGTTGTACTCTTGTCACTTAAACTCTATAACCAAATCCTTGACCTTTTGTGGCTACTAATTGATCAGGTCTGATGGCTTTGAAGACATCTATGCAGTGCTGTCATTACATAGAAAAACATGTGTCCATTGCAAAAAAATTGTTGGTCATAACCACCATATCACAAACCATTTGTGTAAAAGAAAAATCACTTTTCCTCCTAAACATGGTTTACTTATTTTGGTGTTATGGTGCCTGGATCCAATATTGCTCTAAACTGCTTATCTTTTGGATAGCTTACTACTAATCAGAAATTACTTGCTGTATCTTTACTTTTTTATTAACTATTGCAGATCCCTACTACTCAAAGTAGATGCCATATCACTAAATGATGGGTATCCCTAACCTATAAAGGCTCGCACTTAGGCTGTTTTTCCTCGAGAATGTTTAGAGGCACAATGCACTAATAGGCTTCTGACATCTTATTTAAGGTAAATAATATTAGCCTGTTGAATTTGTATTTAATCTCAATACTCACTAAATGCAAACATATTATGTTAACTCAGTTTAAATTAAATTTTCTTTCTTTACTTACTCTATTTCTCCTTCTATTAAATGCATGTATCATAATACCATCAATTACTGTACTAATAACTGGACATAAAAATCCAGGGAATGTATAACATGCTATAAAAATCAATAAAAACTATTTTCAAAAAAAAAAGAATGTTTAGAGGCAGTGGAATATATTGTTGTACCTTGAAAGTGCTGTAGATCAACAGGATATTCACACAACCTAAATGGCAGGTATGTCACACTTACATAGAAGTCTGAAAGGAAAGGCTAAACATCAGCAGAGAATAAATGTACTATAAGGGTAGGGACCCACGGGGCGATTTGGGGAGATTTAGTCGCCTGGCGACTAATCGCAGCGACTTTTCTCCCCGAATGCTTCCCCTCTCTCTGCGCCTGGCTAAAATGAAAAATCGCCTGCGCTAATCACACGCAGCGATTCGTTTTCCGAAGTCGCCCGAAGTTGCCTCACGAGGAAACTTCGGGCGACTTCGGAAAACGAATCGCCGCGTGTGATTAGCGCAGGCGATTTTTCATTTTAGCCAGGCGCAGAGAGAGGGGAAGCATTCGGGGAAGATTGGTCGTGGAAAGTCGCGGCGATTAGTCGCCAGGCGACTAAATCTCCCCAAATCGCCCAGTGTGTCCCAGCCCTAAAGGGATTATAGTAGGGGATTATTGTGGACCACATTTAATGAACTAAGTATGAGAAGGGACTGGGTGCTTCCAAGGAAGAGAGACATGTGTCCCCCCTGCCAAAACACAATTTTTGAAATCCTGATGTATGCCATTCTCCATATTGTAGCTTAATTGGCAACACCACATTATGGAAAGATCTGTTATGTGGAAAACCCCAGGCCCTGAGCATTCTGGATAACAGGTCTCATATGTAATTATTAAAAACCTTCAAGGAAGAACATTTTGGCAACATTAATATGTTACTATATTCTTCTGTGTAGCATAGTTTGTAAAACCTAGGTACACATGTATCTGGAATTTAACTGGATATGTTGTGAAACTCCTATCTCTCGGTTGGGTAAAAGAACAAGTCTGCCATTTCTCTGAGCTGTTTTATAAAATTGGTATTTCTTTTTAAAAGTCTGTGTCTAATATGCAGCAGATTCTGGTGCTGATCTTTTATGCTCCTAAATAAAATGGCCGTTGGCTTAACTTGTGCACAGTGGTGCTAATTCATATTTGAATGGATCCACTGGTTTTTTTAACATTTATTTTGTAGTCTCATTTTGTAGTTATGCTTACCACAGGGGCACAAAGGGTAAACATATCCCAACAGTAAATTGTATCAGAAGAGTTGTATTTAAAAGAAGAGGGGACCTATCGCTCTTGAGTCTATATACCCTCCTCCTTTTGTGTAAGCAGATGGTCCTCTCCCCTGATTCCCCCGGGCTCAAATGGTTTACGGTTTGGTTATATTTTTTTTTTATTATTTTTTTTTTTATTTTTCATGTTCCTTTCTTAATTTTTGATTACTGTCCTAGTCCACGATGCTAGGCTCATATCCATTCCTAATGCTTCTGTCTCCATGCCACAAGGTGTGCGCCCACGGGCGTTATTCAATGGAATTTTCTCATGCGATTGTGTATGCCTTGTTGTTAGGCCACTGACTCTGTTGTGAGTAAATGAGTCTGCAATGTGATGATATGCAATGCTTTGTTAAAACTTCAAATAAATAAAGAGTTATAAAAAAAAGAAGAGGGGACTATATTAAAAGAAAACTTTCCCGGGAATACATCTGTCCGTCTCTCATTGTACACATTGTAAAGCCAATATTGATATATTGGGCACTCTTTCTCTTTTGATTCTAGGTTGAATTTGCAGTTGTTTAGTAATATAAACACTTTGTTATAGTGGCAGTTTAATCCCTAGTAATATATATGTAACTTGATAGTTGAAAAAACTGCTAAATAGCATGAGTGCTCAGTCATCATGGCTAGAAAGACAGCTGAAAAATAGCTTGATGTAAGCTTGGAAAAGTGCTGGGGGAGATTTGGAGAGGGATCAGAGACCTTCTATGTGCCCCCATTGTTCTGTGGGAGACATGACTTTTTGTCAAGACTCCGTGTTTGTAAGATTTATAGGAGAATCTTTGTGAAAGTCTCCCATTCGTTCCATTCTTCTGCAGGGAGAGCTGAGAACTTTTGCATTTTAAATTTCACCCTGCATGAATATGTTGGTTTGGCATGTTACATTTCACAAAACCGCTATTTATACTTTTTAACCAGTAGAGTACTTGGGAGTAGTTTGTCCTTTATGCCCATGTTTTTTTCAGAATCAATGACTTTAACTTCACGGAATATCCAGTGCGAGCACATCTGTTGGGCACTTTAATAGTTAATACATTTGGCAAGATGGCAGCTGTTCTATTTGCTGGAGAAAGGAGACATCTGTTTCCTATTATTTCTATGAATTTAGATTCAATTTAATACCCTGCTCTCTCCCTAAATATGCTTATTTTTCTCTCCTGTTTGACCACAAAGTAAGAAATCTGTAGGGCTCTAAAGGTCCTACAGCCAGTTCTGTTTTTTGATTGTACCTTCAATGAGACTGCTTGGCCATGCTGAATTATCTGGAAGGTTGAGAGCAATTCTGAAGTCACAACGGTTACTGGTGGTTTGAGCAGTCTTCATTTATGCTTTTATAGTATACCCTGGCATTTAATAAACATCTGCTAGATCTTTCTCTCCAAGGTATCATACTGGCTGCCATCTTAGGGTTCTTTATTGTAATGACAGAGACTATCATTACTATCATTCTGAGGGTTTTGCCAGCATCTTTTTTTATCTCCGTTACAGGGTTCTGAAAAGTATTCAAAGTAACTGGAAACTGGGTGATTTAAAAGCATTGGGCAAATACTTTGATGGCAAAAGTAATAAATAGCATGCAAACACAATTATATGATAGTTATGATAGATGTAGAAAAGGTTTAATTTCTCTTTAACACCACATGCCAACAAGTGAAACCCACACCTATTCATGAATAAAGCTGTTCATTTATTCCAATACTTATCTACTTTTCTAAACAGTTCACAGTTTTCAGGGCAAAAGCAGTTATTTTATATTAATGAAGGTGTCCTGGTAAAGGTAGTTGCATGCAGGTTGTAAACATTTGGCCATACTTTTATTGTTACAGTATAAACAAACTTCAATAGTGTCATGTAAACTAGAAGAATATAATTTAAAGGACCTCTATACCTTTTTCCATTCTGTATTTGTCCAGTGGTATTTGTTCAGTTTAGCATAGCTTTCCATTATTCATTGTTGCAGTTTCCTGTAAATCATCAAATCATCTGCAGGTTCTGTCTTGAATATTCCAAGGGGTATTTGATTCTTTTTCTTTTAAAATCTTACTCCTTTGTATCTTATCGGTTCTGTTTTGTAAGTTAGCATGCGTCTTTTTTTTCTTCTGTATACTTATTTTGTTTTTCTTCAGATGTTTTCAGCAGCTTTGTTGAGATAATTAAATTAGAAGTCTCCCCGATTATCTGAAATTGTCTCATAGATTTAAATGAAACCCTGGTGCTTTTTATTTTTTGCCCCGATGTTTGTTTAAAAGGGGTGGTTCACCTTTAAATTAACTTTTAGTATGTATTTTAAAAGGGGGTCACTAACCCCATATACAAACAAATGCTTTGTAAGGCTACACATTTATTTATTGCTCATTTTTATTACTACCATTTCTCTTATTCAAATCAGTGCATAGTTGCTAGGGTATTTTGGGCCCTAGCAACTCAATTTCTGAAATTGCAATCTGGAGAGCTGATGAATAAAAAGATAAATATTACTAGCCTGTATTTTATCTCCCACCCTTAGTATTTGTCGAATTATGTAATATTATGATCTTCTCTAACGCTAGATTAGAAACTGTCATGAACAGGGCCCTATGACATCATGTCTCAATTTATGATGGGTTCATATTTTGTAATTAGTTTGTTTCTTTCATACATCTACCCTCTGGCTCTGATGATTTTTTTTTCTTTGTTTTTTGGCTTTATCCCATATAAGCCCAAGATATGGAATATGCAATTTCTTACTGGTTTTCTCCAGCTGGAATGCAGATGCCAGAGAGTTTGAAGGATGTGCAAGCTGCAAAGAGCATGAACAAAGCCTTGCTTTGCTCATAGTATGTGGAGAGAAAAGCTATTGAACTAATTCATCTTTGGTGTAACCCTATAATAATGAATTTAAGATGGGGAATTTTAGTGAGTTTAGTTTAGTTCACAGAGTGGAACAGGTTCTCTTGCAGTTTTTCCCTGTATTTTGCATCATCCTTTCCTCCTTCCATTTTAACAAGTTCCCCAGACCTCGCTGATAAAAAGCAGCCCCAGAGCCTGATTTTATCATCACTACACGGCACTGCATCTATGAGTCAACTTAATGAACAGCTCTGCATAATACTGGCCTGCATGAGAGAGTGGCAATAAAGAAATCGTTACCCTCAAAAAATTGTGCAGCTGGAGTTTTCCAAATATGATAATGGCCCGGCTTTAATGTGCAAAAAAAATGTTTTGAAGTCGTATGAGACCAAGATTTTTTTCCCTAACTGCCTACCACTAAACACCATCGCAAACATGGGTCTAATTTTAACCATCCAAGCCCAAACAGTTTTTAAACTAGAATATAGGATGCAAACAGCTTGCTAGAAAAAAAATTTAACAGGTAGCATTTACTGGTCACCTGTTTAAAAGCAAACGTATTGGCTGCTATGGGTTACTGCTCCAGGGTAAACTTTGTGACTTTTACTACATATGGGGGTTTTGTTTGAATATACATTCATTACTGATTTTCAGTGTTTTAAAAGTTACTGGTGAATAACTAAAATGTAATTATTAAATTAAGTATTTGTCTTTCAATTCTGTACCTTGTTGATTCATTGACTGAAATAATCATTGACTATAACAATGAAGCTGGAGCCAGATGATTAACAGAACTGCGAATAAGCATGCAAGGCATTGTGGGCTTCTGCTGCATTGTGCTGACTGTCATAATTAGTAGTGCAGAAAGAGACAGACCTGTCCAAATAACTTGAAAATGAATACAGGTAAGGACTCTATTATCTGAAATGCTTGGGACCTGGGGACTCTATTATCTGAAATGCTTGGGACCTGGGGATTTTTATAAGTTGTATCACCATACCTTAAGTTTGCTAAAAATTATTTAAGCATCAAATGAACGTTTTTTTTTTTTTCCTTCCACTATGGATTCACGAAGATTAGAAAAAGGAAATCTTTGTGAAAAGGAAAAAAAAACAAAAACTAGAATTACTTGGTTTAAATGGACTTCCCATGATTCAGAGCCTTCTGGATAATTAGTTTCAGTCCTCATGCCATACCTGTACATGAATGATTTTATTTTTGGGTTTGGAACGCAGCTCTACAGACTAGTAAATACTTGATTATTCTATTGATTAGTTAAAATGTATGTTAATGTTTCATTACAGCCCTGTTGACAGGTAGGATAGTGCCTGGCTTCTCACAAAACTTTCTCAAGACTTTTTTTTGTTAAAATCCAATGCTATCGCTATATGGATAAAGGGCACATATGTAGACATTACAGTCTACAGAGATTAAACAAATAAGGGTTTTTTTCATTTATTGGTACACTATAAATTTTCAGATGCGTTTTCCCTTTTTTCCTGTCTCCATGGACAGAAGCAGGAATTCTGCCGTAGCAGATGTGACCTACAAATGGCAACCCCCTGCTGTATTTAACCTCAACTGAAGCCCAAAACGGAATGCAGAAAGATAATTCACTATTCACAGTGGTACTGGGCAGGTGTGTGTCAATTCTCATAGTGCAGTGTGTGTGTGTGTGTGTGTGTGTGTGTGTGTGTAGGGAGTTCAAATAAATGCATTATAGAGGGTTAAAAACTGCATTCTTTTTTGAGGCTTAAAAATTACTTTTGAACAGGATATTATATACACAAGTGAAATCCTTTTTATACACTTTATTTTGATCTGCAGTTATTTTGAGTAATAACATCCTATTTGCCATGAACTATTGTGATTTTTCTTTATCGTTTCTTTAATTTCAGACACATACTGTAACTTTCCGAATGCCATACCCAGACCGTGGAACAACCAATAAGTAAATCCACCTACAACGACTCCTCTTGTCTTTTCATTTTGCCGCATGGTCCCTGAAAAGTCGTGGATTATGTTTGTCTCACTCTTCCTTTGCTCCATAATCTGGTTGAATCGTGGCTTCAAACTCAGAATAACAGGCACTTAGAGCCGTGGGCTCCTCCTTTTACACTTTTCCATTTGATTTTTTTTTCTCCCCTAATAAACAGATTTCATTATGGGGATCCAAATCATTCCCTTTGAACAATAATGTTAACAACTTTTGCTAAACTTTTCCTGTTGTGTATTTTACTTACAGTGAGTTAACAACTATAATTCTTGCAAAGCCTTTTTTTGTCTGCAATGCCCTAAAGTGTTTTTGGGCATTAGGTCAAACAAACTTTTATGCCCATCTGGAGTTAGTAGAGGAAAGTACCAATGACTACCGACGGGTTTCAGTACCGAGCACTCTATCCATATGAAAAAGAGCGTGAAGAAGACATTGACCTCTTGCCGGGGGATGTTTTGACAGTCAGTAGAGCAGCATTGCATGCCCTTGGCTGCAAAGATGGAGATGAGCAAAACCCTGATCGAATTGGCTGGATTTTGGGGGTCAATGAAAGGACCAAACAAAAGGGAGATTTTCCTGGAACTTATGTGGAGTTTGTTGGGCCAGTCCGAATGTCACTACCAGTGCATCGCCCCCGGGGACAACGTCCTTTGCCTGCCACTCCTATTCTGCCCAGGACAGAGCAATCCAATTCACAAGGTAAGAAAGCAAGTATCTTCATTTGGGGGCAGATTTACATATGGTCGAATATCGAGGGTTAATTAACCCTCGATATTCGACTGCCGAATGTAAATCTTTCGACTTCGAAAATCGAAGTTGAAGGATTTACCGCTAATAGTTCGATCGAACGGAAAATCTAAGGATTTGAAGGATTTTAATCCATCGAACGAACGATTTTTCTTCGACCAAAAAAACATTAGAAAGCCTATGGGGACCTTCCCCGTAGGCTAACATTGCACCTCGGTAGGTTTTAGGTGGTGAAGTAGGGGGTTGAAGTTTTTTTTAAGAGACAGTACTTCGACTATCGAATGGTCGAATATTCGACCGATTTTTAGTTCGAATCGTTCGATTCGAAGTCGAAGGTCGAAGTAGCCAATTCGATGATCGAAGTAGCCAAAGAAAACATTCGCAATTCGAAGTATTTTTTATTCTATTCCTTCACTCGAGCAAAGTAAATGGGCCCCCTAATGTGCAATGACAGAGCATGAATAAAGCTGGTATAATTGACTTTATGATCTTCTTTTTCCAAAATTGCATATTTACCCCCGAATTGTGCTGTTTTTCAATAACTGTGCATCAGTTGTTAGTGCTGCTCCATCAGAATTCTGCACTGAAATCCGTTTCTCAAAAGAGCAAGCAGATTTAATTTTGAAATCTGACATGGGCCTAGACATATTGTCAGTTTACCAGCTGCCTGAGTCATGTGCTGTACTGCCAGTTCAAGTGATATTACCTCCTCCCTCCCCCCAACCCGCAGCCAGCAGAACATTGGGAAGGTAACCAGATAGCAGCTCCCTAACACAAGATAGCAGCTGCTTGGTAGATCTAAGAACAGCACTCTATAGTAAAATCCAGGTCCCACTGCGGCACATTCAGTTCCATTGAGTATTAGAAACAACAGACAGAAACAGTTTCATCCTAAAGTGCTGGTTCTTTCTGAAAGCACATGACCTGGCAAAATTACCCAAGATGGCTGCCTTCACACCAAAAAAATACACTTGCTGGTTCAGGAATGAAATTTTATATTGTGGAGTAAATTCTTTGCAGTGTAAACGGTGTCATTTAGAAATAAAAACGACATCATAAAAATGTCAGAATCCTTTTAAATGTATGTAGGTTCTTAAAAGCATTTAGAACTTCAGAAGGCACTCATGCACACATGTATAATAGTATTTTTTGCCCAAGTGTTTTTTTTTTATGCTAGTTAGGTCAAGTGCTGATACAGCATTATGTGCTAGGTCACTTCAAAGAAAGGGCAGCCAGCTTGCCAGAAAGATAATTCCTCCTTTGTTACAATACTGTCCCCAAGCCAGCTCCGATATCTCCCCTTGTTACAGAAAGGACCTGATTTAACTCGTGCTTGTGAATGCTTTTCTAAGAAATTAGCTTGTATTTACCTGCAGAAAATATTTAGGATACTAGTTAACTAAAGCTGCATTTGCACACAGTTATAACTTTAAGCACCCAAGACTGCAGAGACTGATTTTTTTTTTTTAATTCCATATTTTTAGGCTGAAAAGCACCAGTATTGGCACTGTCCGGTATTCTTCCTTTAAAGGGGTTCACCTTTGAGTTAGCTTTTAGTATGATGTAGAGAGTGATATTCTGACACAATTTGCAATTGGTTTTCATTTTTTATTATTTGTGTTTTTTTTAGTTATTTAGCTTTTTATTCAGCAGCTCTCTAGTTTGCCATTTCAGTAATCTGGTTGCTAGGGTTCAAATAACCCTAGCAACCATGCATTGATTTGAATAAGAGACTGGAATATGAATAGTAGAGGGCCTTACTAGAAAGATGAGTAATAATTGTAGCCTTAACCTGCCATAGACGCAAAGATTCGATTGTACGAATCAACGTACGATTGGACTTTCCCATCTCCCGACCCGCCACTAACCATTCAGATCAAAGTCTTACCATTCCGATCAATTAAAGTAGTAAACAGATCAGCCAATGTTCTACCTCTGACAGCAATAGTACGATAGTTATGTCTGACAAAGCTAGTGACAGTCTTCCACTGAAAATCCTACGATCCGCAATACATGCAGAGATATTAACAGCAGGCTAACCTGTCCGACCAAACGACCAATCTCCGCCGGATGAAAAATGTCGGGATTCTCCACACACGGTCCGAAAATCGTACGAATCCACGATTCGTACAATCATGTTGTTGCGTCTATGGCCAGCTTTACAGAGCATTTGTTTCAGCAAGATGGGGGGCATCCTATGTAGAAGGCTTTAATGCATAGGGAATTGACCACATCTGTCCATCATGTTTTAATGCTTCAGGTGGTGAGATAGATAAAGATGGTTTTAAAGCCTGTTTAAAAAAAAATGTAAGTTGCAAAAATGCTCAATGGCGCCCTTTATGCAATTGAATTTTTTTTTTTACAGAACTTTATGTTACCTTTAAATGTATCCTGTGTAACCTTTAAATGTAAACTGTGTCTTCCAACCTGTTAGGGCATACCTCCCAACATTTTGGAAATAAAAAGAGGGACAAAAAGGTTGGCACGCATAGTGCAGCAAAAATATTTTTGTCATTTCCATTTCCTAATTACCATATTAATTTTACAAAATTTGGCAGGTTATGAAAGTTTGAACATATTTTTTTTTTTTTTTTTTTTAGTTTTGCTAATGAAGGTGAATTGCCTTTTAAGTTGTGAGTCTAACTTGTCCCAAGGGACTTGTTATCTTATATTGTGACAATTACAGAATTGTTACAAACGTTTCCAAGTGATCCTGGTGGCTGTTCTGGGCTCTATGCCAAAAGCCAATTAAGTTAGAAACATTGTTTCTTTTTCTGGCTTCTCAGTGCAGAGAAAAACGGGACTTTCCAGTTCAAACGAGGGACAGCAGGTTGGACTGTCCCTCTAAAAACGGGACAGTTGGGAGGTATGTATTAGGGTAAGGGCACACTGGGACGATAAGTCGCCCACGACTTTTAAAAGCGAGTTCTGGCGACAAGTCGGTACATGCAGGTACATGCAAACTGCCAGCTATTATGCACACAGCGAGATTTGAGATCGCAAGTAGATGTAAAACGCAGAGAGACCCTTTTTGGAGAGATTTGTTAGAAATAGCTCATTCATAGAGAAGCACAGAAATCCCCCTACAAGCACACACATACAACGATTAGTCGCCACTATAAATCAAATTCAAATTTATTTGTCACATACGCAACATACAAAGTACGACATGTAGTGAAATGCTTGTTGCTGTGCAAAGTCAAATAACGTCCGACCATAAAGAATTAAGAATTACAGTAGAAAGAAAAGAAAGAGTTACATAGTAGATAGATATTAATGAGTTATTAAAGTGCATGTGCATTGATGTGATATATGAGATATATATATATAAGAGAGAGTCCAGTCCTATAGTTTTACACTTGGTTCAGGGACCGAATAGCTTGAGGGAAGAAGCTCCTCAAGCTATTGAGGAAATATAATATGGAAATATGCTGTCGTAATGATGCCACGTAACACTACGTAGCAACGCTGCGTCACAGCAGTACAAAAGAGAGACAAACAAAACACTTTGAGAGAATACGCTGAGAAAACATGCCTAGAAAAGACGCTAAACATAATGCCTTTTTTAAAGAATAGCTTTGATACAGGCAGGCTGATTGTTCTGGTAGAGGAACAGCCAGCTCTATATATGACCAACATGACAGCATATCACAATAGGCAGACCAGGAAGCATCTCATCAAAGCTTGGATGTAGACTGTCGAAAAAATTTATGGAATTTTTCAGGATAACTGCACAGTTCACTGTGTAGAGAACATGAAACTTTTCATTCACTAGCAGCTGATTTGTTATGGGATGTACCCAATACTTTCTAGCAGCTGCTCTTTCTTTTCTTTCTTTCTGTAGCAAATAACTTTCTTTCTGTAGCAAATAATAATATAAGTATATAAGCATAAATAAAACTGGCAGCTCATGTTCCATAATGGGGAGAAATATACGCAGCTGAGACAACACGCCGAGAATGAACGCTGAGGAATGAGCGAGAGATGACTTCCGCCTCTTGCGTGACTAGGACGTATCACGCAGCACTATGGGATGTTTAATCGTCCACTACATCAAAGTCGCGCGAAATTTTCTCCTGCACAAAGACGATCACCTTGTTTCCGTAACTTTTTTTTCTCTGTCTCTCTCTTTTCTTTGCTTTAAGGGGTAGTTCACCTTCCAAATACTTTTTTTCAGTTCAGTTGTTATCCAGAAATAAAGACTTTTTTTCACTTTCCATGTTTTATTTTTGACCATATTTCCAGAATTGAAATTTAGGGGCAAATTTTTCAAACTCGGATTAATGGGATCGACCCGCAAACTCAAATCAAATTCAGTTTGAGTTTTTTCCGAAAAAAAATAGTTTTTCAGGAAGGCTGCAAACAACTCCAAATTGATCCCAGGAAGTCCCCCCATTGGCTAAAATAGAAATTCGACTCAAAAACCACAAATAATAAAAAATGAAAACCAATTGCAAATTGTCTCAGAATATTACTCTATACATACTAAAAGTTAACTCAAAGGTGAACAACCCCTTTAGGGCTGGGACACACTGGGCGATTTGGGGAGATTTAGTCGCCTGGCGACTAATCGCCGCGACTTTCCACGACCAATCTTCCCCGAATGCTTCCCCTCTCTCTGCGCCTGGCTAAAATGAAAAATCGCCTGCGCTAATCACACGCGGCGATTCGTTTTCTGAAGTCGCCCAAAGTTTCCTCGTGAGGCAACTTCGGGCGACTTCGGAAAACGAATCGCTGCGTGTGATTAGCGCAGGCGATTTTTCATTTTAGCCAGGCGCAGAGAGAGGGGAAGTATTCGGGGAGAAAAGTCGCTGCGATTAGTCGCCAGGCGACTAAATCTCCCCAAATCGCCCAGTGTGTCCCTACCCTTAACGAAACTCAGGGATTCTGCTCAGCTGGGAAGATAAGAAATGTATCAATTTAGAACAATTATAGAGTTGGTAATCACCCCCCCCCCTTAGAAAGACCTAAGAAGGTAAAAAAATTTACTTTAAAATAAATTTTATAAATGATAAAAATATATAAATCTAATAAATATTAGAAAAAAAGCAAAAAAAAGTAACTAGCTTTGTCATTATAGAATTCTTGGGTCAATAAAAAAATTAAAAACAGTACATTCAGCATATTCTGTTTTCATTAGGCAACTTCAAAAGAGCAGCAGAAAAATAGCGATTTAGTTTTATATAAATATGTAGATATTACTTCTTTGCATGATAGCTGTTAGGTGCCCACACATGCATGCTTGAAAACTCTATTTGCTTTTTAAAGCACTCGAAGAAGAGTATAAAACGCTGTTTACTTAACAAGAAGAATACTTTACCATATTGATTTTTTGGAAATGGTTTGAAGTGGTGGTGCGTGTATGTTTAGCGGGGTGCTGAGATTTTCAGTAATGTGGATAGGAATAACTATATCCCTTTTTAGCATAGAAGGCCCCTGTGAAACTTGTGGAGGGAAATGTTTCAGCAGGAAGAAGGAATGATAGGGCTGGAAAAAGAGATACTGATATTGAGCGATTGCCAGAATTTTACAAGAGTGTGTTTAACAGTTAGACCCAGAAACTGAAGTTTCCCATGGGCTTTGGCAAAGACTTTATACTGAGTGTCATGTCCATCCACCCCATTTGAGGTTACCTACTATTATTCTTTCTCTATATAATGTAGACATGCAAAAACACATTACAAAACATTGAGTTTTTGGACCATGGGGGTGGGGAATGGATTAGGGAAAATTAGAAAACCCCAAGAGGAACAGGGAAAATTTACAATTCCATGCATCTAGTGCCCTAATAGAACGAAACCCAAGGCACCAATGCCAACCACAGTGCCATCGTACGGTCCTAATGATTATAGCATCTACAGGATTAATATAATCATATGGTAAGATAAAAGGCAATACTGGTTTACATTTGATGTCGAATGAACATGGATGTACAGTGTTTTAAACTGCAAATTTTTTAATTTGGATAATAACACACATGGTGAGGGCAAGTATGAGTAAAGCTTATCACTAAGGGTACATCTACTTGTGGAGTAACAGAAAAGTTTTGCATTTGATTTACATTAAATGCTAACTGGTTTTTGAATATTTTCTGCTCTTTCTCTTTATGTATATTCCCTTGGGGAGGGACTATTTCTTCTTTGTTCATTCTTTTTCAGGACACATTTTTTTACTTCTTTGCATATTTCTGCAGCTGTAACAATTTCAGCAAGTGGAAGTGCTGCAGATCATAGATTCATGTGGGTCTTAAATGGTTAAAACTACTAAAATATTTTTAGGCATTTTTTAAAAAAAAAACTTGGAATTGCTTTCACATTTTACTTATGCTAGTTTAGCTAGCAGTGCTGGGACAATATCAACATTAAAAGCCTTATAACTACAACTCCCAATATCCTCATCAACCGACAATGACAAAGAATTGGACGTTTTTGCTGTTCTGTGCCTGTTGTGTGAGGAAAATGCTTTTGTGCTTTTTAGCCCGTTTTAGGGGTTTTTCTTTTTTTGTTTTAGGTTTTTTTTTACATCTTATATTAAATGTGTAATTTAGAAAAGGGGCGCAGATATAAAGAAAGCCTGTATGATATTGTAATCCATTTTTTCATAAATGGAGAATACATAACTGACTGAAATCCTTTCGTTTCTCATGCTTCACTCTTGATCCCTAAAAGGGTTAAGCCTTTTGGAGAGATTGGAATTTGCTGACAAGGCAGTTCAGTCTGGCTAGGGATTAAGCCTGCTCCTGATCCAGATCCAGAACTGAGGGAGGGGTAGAGTCAGGGGACCAACTCAGATTTTTCCCCCCTCCTTCCTTGCTGCCTAAAATGCTGAAGCATGGTTTACTCAGCATTGTGTTAAGGCCTAGGCAAATTGCTCGTGCGATGGTGGGGGTGGGAGGGGGTTGAGGCCTGATGCTTGAGAAGTACTGAACAAAGGCAGGTATTTGCCTCACAAATCACCATAGTAACTTCCATTTCCTGCTGCCTAGTTATCTCCAACTAAATATCCTTGTGTAATTTTTGTACTCTGCAAAATGTAGGTTTATGCGATTCTATGGCTTATAATGCTGGCTATGTCATGTTCCTTTCAGGCTGTGTGCACATTAACTATCTTTTGTGCTTACTTTTAAAAAGTTGTGTGCACAGAAGTCCGATCACACCGAACACTGATTTTGAGTTGGAACACTCAAAATAGGTTGTTTTAATAAACCAGTTTTGCAGCAACTTGTGGTATCTTTCCCTCCATATATATTTTTCATATGTCCGATAATGTGTAAACTGAATTATTTGTGCCTACAGAATTTCCTGTGTGCTCCAAAAATCCAAGTTTCCAGAAGTGTGTTAACTTGTGTGTGCAGTCATGTATTGCTGGGCAAATAGAACAAAGACAGTATTGTTCAGGGGAAAAGTTAGGGTTAAACTGTGGGATATGGTACCAGGATGCTGATTTCAGGAGGGATGGAGCTGCTGCCAGAGTACTGGTGCTACAGATTGTGGAAAACGAGTTAATGGATCAAAAGAACTAACAAAGTAAAAAGAAAAGAGGAGTTAGCATTTTTTGTACCTCACTAACCACTGGTTTAAACCACTAATTACTTTTCTTCCAAAATCCACTAAAGAGGTTCACTTTGTAAAAAAAATAATAGGATACATTATTACTAAAAAGTCACAAAAAATAATATTTTCCTATTTTAGTTGGCAGATCAGAAATAAAAACCTAATGTTGAACTATATAGAAATAACAGGTGCAGGATCCAGAATCCCATTTTCCAGAAAGATCCAAATCATGGGAAGGCCATCTTCCATAGACTCCATTTTAAATGTTTTCCTTTATTTTTGTGATTAAATTTGATCCTTGTACTTGATCCTAACTAAGATATAATTGATTATTTTTTAGTGACTTTTAATATGATGTAGAAACTGCTTTTCTGAGATAATTTGCAATTGGTTGTTTTTTTTATTATTTGTGATTTTAAGTTATTTAGCTTTTTATTCAGCAGCTTTCCAGTTTGCATTTTCAGGAGTCTGGTTGCAAATTACCCTAGCAGCCATGAATTGATTTGATTAAGAGACTGGAATATGAATATGAGAGTGCCTAAATAGAAAGAGGAGTAATAAAAAGTAGCAATAACAATATATTTGTTAGCCTTACAGAGTATTTGATTTTTAGATGGTCAGTGACCCCCATTTGAAATCTGCCAAGTTTTTCTATACCTTTTACATTCATATTATCTAATGGGCACCCAGACCATAGTGTTAGCTATTGTTTTATGCCTTTTCATTTTTGAAAATAAAAACACAGAGGACCATGTCAACGTTCCAATAGACTCCTCACTTTAACGACCCATGTATGGCCAGCTCTGTGCTTTGGATATGTATCGTTTTAAGAATCTTAAAACTTGTACAATTTTCTGGGTCATTGCCCATGACCACAGAGCTGTCACATCTAACATTTGGTTCTTATTTAAATTTGAGCTTTGCTTTGTAATATTTTTATACATATTAAGACTTAAATCCATAATTATATCCATGTTACTAAAATAAACTGTTTTATTCCATTTTGTTCTTAGGGGAATCTGTGCCTGAACTGGTTGATCAGTTTTCCCCTCCAGATGTTGCTCCTCCAATTCTTGCCAGATTGCTTGAAGCTATTGAAAAGAGAGGTAAGGTGCACTGACCGCTAATGCTAATTTACTCTATAATAACATTCGTAAAAAGATACATATGCATCAGACTCCCCCATTATGTATTTGCCATTTGGGCTTACACTCTGCATCCACATGTGATCTAGCTCAGCTGGCACAGCAGGGACGTTACGCTTTATTCTTACATCTAGCCTTAGCATTCATATATACAGCTGTAAATGTATCGATATCAATGAAGCCCCAAGGAAATCTGATGCACAACCATCTTTCATTTGACTACTTTGCTGCAATTTAATGCCTTCTTAATCTTTTTCCCTTGAGATCTATATTGTTTTTGGGAACTGGTCTGGCAATTATTTATATTATTAATTGGGCCTGGAGACCAATTTTAGTTTCCCAACCAATAGATTCAGAATACCTTGTTTAATGAAAGTGGCTTTAGCACTGATTTTTGAAGGGAAAAAAAGCACATAATGCTACTAGTCCGATCCAGTTTTCAAACTGTTGAGTCTGACAGAGGTACATACAGTATATCTGGATTAGGGATGCACCAAATCCAGGATTCAGTTCGGGATTCGGCCAGGATTTTGGCTTTTTCAGCAGGATTCGGGCAAATCCTTGTGCCTGGCCGAACCGAATCCTAATTTGCATATGTAAATTAGGGGTAGTAGGGAAATCACGTGATTTTCCATCACAAAAGAAGAATTTTTTCCACTTTTTCCTTTCCTGCCCCTAATTTGTATTTGCAAATTAGTATTTGGTTTGTTATTCGGCCAAATCTTTCACCAAGGATTCGGCCGAATTCCAAATATTGGATTCGGTGCATCCCTAATCTGGATGCAGAATTGTCTGTAGAATGAAGCATCATTTTACTCGGTCATTACCAAAGTACAGCAAGGCTCATTGATAACACTGAACAAATTTGCTCAAGGCCAATAACCCATAGCAGTCAATCAGTGATTGGCTTTTTTATGACCAGCTGCATGTAGAACAATGAATGCAACAGTCTGGGTTACTGCCCACAGACAAATTTGCCCAGTGTTGATAAATGTCCCCCAGTGAGTCATAAGATGAGCAAAGTCATTCTTTAACTTCAATTGTAGTTATTCGGCAGTCTCTGATTGTAAAAAAGCTAAATTGTCCATTTTCCATTGAGCACAGGGGTTTTGGGGTGTATATGTATATGTTTGATTTTTTGTATCCACTCTTTTGGCTGATGACCCAATAAATCAGATCTTAACAGAAATGAGAGTAGGCAAGGCCCCTATAACTTCTTGCTCTGCTAAAGCTCCACCTTTGCTGTGATGGGAAGCTCTGGGGATCCTTTCAATTGGTTGTAGCCTAATGTAAGCACATGAGAAATGGCTGCTGTTCATTACTTGTTAGCTACACGGACCGTGAGCCTACTACCAAATACCCTCCTGTCCACCCTAGTCAGCTGATTATTACACCCTTGACCCCTAGCTCCCCTTAGTTGGTATTTAGTCTCTGTCTGTTGATGGACCAAGTTTAATTAATTCATCTGACACACACAACTACACCCTTCGCTTAATGAAAAGGTGCATACCATACAAATCAGTAGTGTCTGTCAGTCTGTAGTTACCAGACTGCCCAAGGCCTACATTGCAGGCAGGGGAGAGGTGTGAAAATTTTAAAGTTAAGCAAAAATTACTTAGACATGTGGTTTCATAAGAAATTTGAATATAAATGACCTAAATGGAGCTGGTGTTGGATTTCTGGAGAGAATCTGCAAATGTCATTGTACTATTATGTAAACTTGTATGTATGCCAAGACATCTGATTACTGTAAACTCTAATGATCTTCTTACCTCCTGCATCAGTCAGTATTTGTATGCAGTAGAGCTTTATAAATATGGGTTAACAATTTCTGGTTTATAATTTTATCAGATTGTGAACATACTTGGGGACTTTGTGGACCTTTTAAAAGACCATTAAACGCCAAAAAGTCAACATTGCCCCATTGATTTCTATCCAAGACATGTAAAAATGTTTTAAAGATGAATGATCTGTATTTCAATGCATTTCCCTCTCTGGTGTCTGATATTTGTTGCTTATACAAAGCCCCACCTAAGCAACATGAGCAACATGGAACAGAAAGGACAGCAAAGACATTTAGAGGCTTTAGACAGAACTGACTGATAAAAAATAAGTGTTTTTTTTTTTTAATAGAAATATCATGCTTTGTAAAAATAATGCAGATTTATCAAAAGTACATTAAGTAACATAGTAACTTGTCTTGGGGAAAAAGGCACATCACCTTTGAATTAACTTTAAGTATGATGTAGGTAATATTCTGAGACAATTTGCATTTGGTTTTCATTTTGTTATTACTTGCAGTTATTTAGCTTTGTATAAAGCAGATCTCCAGGTTTCAGTTTCAGCAATCTTGTTGCTAGGTCCCAAATCACCCTAGCAACCATGCGTTGATTTGTATAGGAGGCTGGAATATGAATAAGAGAGGGCCTAAATAGAAAGATGATTAATGAAAAAGTAGCAATAATGAAAAATGTGTAGCCTTACAGAGCATTTGTGTTTAGATGGGACCAGTGACCCCCATGTAAATGCTGGAAAAAGTCAGACAAAGAAGGCAAATATAAACCATAAAAAAGAAATAATGAAGACCAATTGAAATGTTGCTTAGCATTGCCCATTCTATAACATACTTAAAGTTTGCCTTAAGGTGAACCACCCGTTTAAATCCAACTAGTGAATACAGTAGAACTCCCATTTTACATTTTTCAAGGGACCAGAAAAAAATGGTGTAAAATCAGGGAAATGTATTATACATAATATATAAGTGGGACCACAAAACAACAATGTAAAATGAGGGAAAACATAAAATCAGGGGATGTAAAATGGGGGGGGGTCTAATGTATATGGAGTGGAGGTATGAAAATAGTACATAAACTCCATAAAATTCTATGATAACAAAAAGTCTGTAAAAATTTCTTAGCTATGGAAATATTATTCTGATTAGTGAGTGGGCTTTTCAGCCCGTGATACTTTTATTTATATATATTTAAATGCATTTAGTACAAATTAATAAGTGCTAACAGACATGTTGTAACAGAATACATTTTAACAAACTGCAGAAGATGTTTAGTGCAAGGTCTGTGTTTTTTTTTTTTTTTAATGAAATTAATATATAAAAGTAAAAGGCATATCAAGACAGTCAATGCAATTTCGAATATATCTGATTTTTAGCTATTTGAAATGGAATTTTTGTTCATGTTCTAAATTAATTCAGAATAAAACAGATGTCAGTTCTACAGACTAAAATCAAAATTCACAGCTATTATGGACATAGTTTTGCAGACAAAGCTTCCTCCGTTCTTATAAAAGTGATTGTGTATGTAGGGAAGGGACTGTCTTAGAATGGGGCTGATATGAAAGTGTCTGCTTGTGCCTCTCTCTTATAGGAATGGACAGTGAAATGCTGTACAGGACCTCTGGTTCGGAGTTCAGACATACACTACAGACTGGTAAGAACCAGTTCCTGCACACACACACCACACAAATGAATGCTCTTTATTGCACATGGGGGAGGGAGAGAAATCTGTTCATGGTGAATTATTTTCAGTTCTAAAGCTTTTTCCTGTCTGGTGGTGAATTTCTTTTTAACTTTCTGCTGTATAGGTTTTCATGTTACAACTGTAAGATGCCTGAAAATGTGAAAGAAATGTGCTTTTTCTCAAAGAAATGTTATTTTACAAGTGATCAAGGTCACATTGTTTACAGGAACCGATTTAGATTTAATAGCACTCAAAAAGCTGCAGTGTGCAGGATGGACCCAGCTCCAACCTCTGCTTGTGAGTAAAGTGTTCAAATTCTAGGGCACAGGGCAAATGATATGCAGAGTGGTGTCTCACTAGACACTCCAGCACAGTGTCCCTTAAAAAGGTCACGCATTTGAAAAGGGCAATGGAATACTCACTAAAAATATTTTCCCAAAATCAAAATGATTTGTTTTTTTTTAATCTACTAGCCATGACCCCTATAGTGTTATGATCCTGTTACCTCAGGGCTTGCTGCACTCCGGTAGGTTAACCCTAATAAAGATCTTTTGGGGGGGGGGTAAAGGGTTGATAGGCTAGCTTTTTATGTAGTAGTAGCTATGGTATAAATCCAGATTCCCTCAATTTACTGCTTGCTTAAAGATGGTACAGGTACTAAGTTAAAGGATTAATTATTTTAAGGGTCAGGGCGCACGCACGGATTCAGGAGATTAGTTGCTCGGTGACAAATCTCCTCTTCTTTGGGGCGACTAATTTTCCACCGAACTGCCTCCCACCTGCTAGAATGTATATCGCCGGCGGGGTGGCACACTGAGTGTTTCGTTTCCGAAGTCGCCCAGAAGTTAGCTCACTAGGAAATTCGGGGCGACTTTGGAAAACTAATCGATCCGAGTGCCATCCCGCCGGCGATTTACTTTCTAGCTGGCGGAAGGCAGTTTAGGGAGATTAGTCGCCCCGAAGAAGAGGAGATTTGTTGCCGGGTGACTTATCTCCCCAAATCTGAGCGTGTGCCCTCCCTAAAAGAATATGATTTGATTTAATTATGAGATAAAATATTTAAAAAAAGGAGTGTAGATACAAGAGGGTATTGTAAAGAAGGAGCTCTGTATATTTCGGGGGACCACAAGAGCATGTTGCCTCATATAGCATCAAACATGCATTTATTTAGGGTTTGTTTAAATTAGTATCTGTATAATATATACAAAAAAAAAATAAATAAAATATATGCAAAAACTATTTAATTGTCCAGTAATAAACAGTTGCCATGGTTTTGATAAAATCACAGTCTCTCACTTGTATCCCTTCCAAGCAGGAAACCATGTAATACCTAAAAGAGCCAGCGCACAAAGGCTCGAGGAGAGACAATCCGAATAATTTATTGTAGTCTAGCATTTCCACGAAACTCATAAAATACACCTGTTTGTGTGTATTAACCAAAATGGCCACTTTAAAGGACACCATTTTGTTTTAAAAAGTCTTCTTTAGACACGGATAATTTAACTTTCTAACAAGGAAACGATAATATGAGATTATATTATAAAACCTAACCTTTTTATACTGCACTTTGCTCATTCACATTGCCAGGGTTACTGGCCTCTGAATATATACAGTGTGGTATAAAAATGTTAGCTCATGCTCAGTAGTGTTACTGACATCTGGGGAAGTCACCGAAGACAAAACCTGTCACCAAGAGGCGTCCCCAGCGGCAAACGCTACAGCAGCAGGAGAATGCCAGCAAGCTGCGTAAAGGGGAAGACATATATTGGGATCTTATATGCAAATTCACTCTACAGAATATGTGAGGGCATTTTTTAAACACTTGCATATTCTGTAGAGTATAGTTCTCCAGAATGAGCAGCATAATGTGCGGATGAGACGCACAATAATATTGTACAAAAGGTAGAATTCTACCTGTATCTATCTGACAATTCTGATCTACATGTGTGTTGAAATTTGAAACGAACAATCTTTCCTGGAAAGATCGTAATTGTAACATCTATGGCCGCCTTAAAGGGATACTGTCATGGGGAAAAAAAATTTTTTCAAAATGAATCAGTTAATATATATTCAATTTTGAAATCTGACATGGGGCTAGACATATTGTCAATTTCCCAGCTGCCCCAAGTCATGTGACTTGTGATCTGATAAACTTCAATCACTCTTTACTGCTGTACTGCAAGGTGGAGTGATATCACCCCCTCCCTTTTCCCCCCCAGCAGACAAACAAAAGAACAATAAGAAGGTAACCAGATAGCAGCTCCCTAACACAAGATAACAGCTGCCTGGTAGATCTAAGAACAACACTCAATAGTAAAAACCCATGCCCCACTGAGACTCCTTCAGTTACATTGAGAAGGAAAAACAGCAGCCTGCCAGAAAGCATTTCTCTGCTATAGTGCAGGCACAAGTCACATGACCAGCTGGGAAATTGACAAAATGTCTAGCCCCATGTCAGATTTGAAAATTGAATATAAAAAAATCTGTTTGCTCTTTTGAGAAATGAATTTCAGTGCAGAATTCTGCTGGAGCAGCACTATTAACTGATTCATTTTGAAAAAAAATTTATTCCCATGACAGTATCCCTTTAAGGAAAGAAACTTGTGTGTAATATTACTGAGTGTCTTAATTCAGATGAATCATTTATGAGTAACTCACAAAGTATATGAATAATCAGTGATCCATTTTTATATAATATTAATGTGTGGATTATAGACAGATCATAATAAAAAGTCACTTTATTTCCACATTTAGGGTTAGTTCACATGAGGAGATTTGGGGAGAATTTGTCGCCTGGCGACTAATTGCCTCTTCTTCTGAGCGACAATCTCCCTGAACTGCCTCTGCGTGTCTTCCCATCCGATATAATGAAAAGTCGTCTGCGATAAAGCACACGCGGCGCTGCATTTTCCGTAGTCGCCCGAAGTAGCCTCACAAGGAAACTTCGGGCGACTTCGGAAAACGAAGTGCCGCGTGTGCTTTAGTGCAGGCGACTTTTCATTATAGCGGATGGGAAGACACGCAGAGGCAGTTCGGGGAGATTGTCGCCAGAAGATGAGGCGATTAGTCGCCAGGCGACAATCTCCCCGAATCTTCTCGTGTGAACTAACCCTTAGTGTGATGGCCCAAGGTACAATTTGTTGCCCCAAGTTCCTTTGTATTGCAGTCCGTGTGAATCTCAAAAAACATTTGCATAGCTGAGTTGCACAAAGTGCAGGAGGAGACAGTTTTGCACAATTACATGATTCAAATTTATCACTGGCAGAGATTCATATTGACTTGAATACTAGGTAATTTTTTGACACTTTGTCATCCGTGCTGGATCAGATTTATCATGGGGGGCCGAAACATACTGTGTGCCATCACCACAAAGAATGATTCTAACCCTTTGTTGTGGGCACTCACAGCCAGAGGCACATTCCACAGCAATTTTATATCTGTAAAAAATGCTTGATGTATAAATGCTATGTTCAAATGATTCCAAAGGCCCTGCTCGTGCGCAATTGCTTTCCATAGGATAAACGTTTATTGATTTGATTATCTACTGCCAACATTATGAAGCACTTCACAGGGATTATTTATCATTCACATCTGTATATGCCCCAGTGAGGCAATTTGTTAGCTATCAACATTCAGTAAACACACACAGACTTGTTAGGACCCAGCTAACCTGCTTTTAGGTTTTGAGAGTGGACTAATGCCAGAGTGAACATAGAAACTGCTTGTAGATAATACACTGTGTTGAACACAGGATCCCATAAAATGCAGCAGTGTTAATCACTTGGCCTCCAGGACATCCACTGTGACAAAATACATCTTATTAAAAGTAATAAGAATTAATTAAATTTGCTTGTGCCTCAAATGGTGTATTTTTCTCAATACAGATCTGTCTTCAGCAGAACTGGAAGCTACCGATGTACATTCCTTGGCAGAGGCAGTGAAGGTCTTTCTGCAAGAGTTACCAAATCCTGTAATCCCAGTTCAGATCCACCAAGATATTATCCAGGCTCTTCTAGGTAAGAAAGCTCATATCTACACATTCACAGGTCACAGGAAACACTGAAGCAACTGATATTCTTTTGTATAGTAATATAACTTGAAGGCTCATTATATTATATTGTCAATTTTCCTGCAGAATTGGTAGTTTACGATAGTTTACCTGTGCCGGCATACTTGTGTGATAAAAAACCAATACAGAAAATGGTAGTAGTTTGTCCCTAGTATGAAGCAGTGTTCCCTCTTCTTGGATGTTGTTGTATTTTTAAATCCTATGTGTGCACTTCAAAAAAAAAACTGTGTGCACAGGAGAGATTGTTACAGGGCAATCCTTTTGAAATAAAAAATTACAAAGTGGTATAATGGTTATACCTTTATTGGCTTACTCAGATAATCATAGCAAGCCTTCAGAACATTTTAGTTCCTTTTTTAAGATGATTACCAGGAGAAAATAAATACAAAATTATGTGTTATCACACAGAATTCTTTGCGCACACCATTTTGTTGTGCACGCTGGCCGCACAATTTGTGCACATATTAAAGGGACCATTGGTATAAACCCCAATGATGTTATGCCACGTAATATCTTGCCTTCTTGTTATTGGGATTATAAACTCAAAAAGAGCCTTATGGTAGGTAATCAGGATCTTGTTTCAAATAAGAGGAAGGAAAGGTAATCATTTATATAACTAGGGCCGGAACTAGGGGTTGGCAGAGTAGGCACGTGCCTAGGGCACAAAGCTGGGACGGCGCCAGGCATGTACCTCCTCGCCTACCCCAAGTCCGGTTCCCTTCTCTGCCCGACTCTATGCATTTTTCGCACTTTGTGCGCATGCGCACGCGAGCACACTACACAGGCGCACGCAACTGCCGGGCCTGCCTAGGGCACCTGCCCAGCGTGGCCCGGCACTGTATATAACGCTTTTCTCTCGTCCCGCTTTACAGCAAGCAAGGCAGCCTAAATATGGGACTTGTCTAGGGTCTCAGTTACCACAGGGAATCGAATCAGTATCTCTAGCATGAAGTCCTACGTAAAAGGATGATCATTTAACCTCTCCTCCACAAGAAAATGGGTTATCAGTGACTGATGCCAGGTTTTTGAGTTGCCATAAAGTCAAAAAATCCATATGTTATGGGCCATACACAGCCCTTACTCCATTTATAGATAAGTTCAAACTGCAGAAATGTATACATGTATGCTGCCCCCCTAGTGAACTGCTGCAATATTGCACTGACACCAAATTTGCCATATGTCCAAAGGAAATCCATTTAATTTAATATAGTAATGTGGTCCACATGTGACTAATGCATATCAATACTCTTATTAACATTTCATATTTTCTTCCTTTGCAGAGACCTCTGAAGAAGAACAGAAGAGAATGCAAATTTCCTTAATTATTCAACCGCCAGTAGTCCCTTTGCATCATGTCCTCACATTCCAACACATTCTCAGACATATTGTGAATGTGTGCAATGAGAGCAGTGGACTAACACACAAGATGGCGGCAGAGATATTTGGACCACTTCTTCTCCAGCCTGTAATTGCAGGGTGTGTTTATGCTTTCTTTTTCCAATATCTACAATTTACCAGCATTGATTTATTTTTGTAGTTCCTCTTAGATTTTTGTGTGTATGTGTCTGCTTATTTTGTGCTTGAATAAACCAAATTCCTATTCAGATTATTGTACTCCATTTGCAAAGATAGACTGCAATTGAATACTAGTTACCTTCAGTACACTCAGTCTAAGGTCACTGCAAAAAAAAAAAAAAAAAAGTCTTGAGCACATGATATACAAACTATAAAATTAAGATTTTCATTTGATTATAATCATAATCTCTGTTTACATTTGATAAGGTTATGGTTGCTGAGTGCTTGGTGGTTTATACCATTTCCATACCAGGTGCTTATTTAGTGAGGGGGGGAGGCAAGCATAGAATGTAATCATTGTTAGCAAACAGTGTGCTTATCTAATTTAATGTATGTCCCAGAAATAAATATCATGACTCCAGAATTCTTATATAATATTTTAATCAAACATGCTCCCATGCCTTTCTAACAACCTCACCCTTTAGTCTTAGGTGGTGGGAACCAATATCTAACTGGGCTTTTAACAAACATACCTATCTCTCCTACCAACCTTGGTTAAGGATTTATTCCATGAATTAGTATAAAAAGGTTGAGAAGCAAAAAATCAAACCTGTATGTCAAACAGATGTATTATATGTCCAATGCAGCCAGAATGCATTTTTATTGATAAAACTTTTCATCTTTAGGGATTTTGTTTTAAAATAATCAAAGTTCCAAGTGTAACAATTAAGTAGTATTTTGGTTTAACTTGTTGTATACCTCCCACTGTATTTCTTAGAAGCAAATAATCTCACGTTTGAGTTACTAGAAAGCAATGACATATACCAT